>NC_056745.1:428178255-428223255 GCF_019279795.1 Protopterus annectens | reverse complement strand
TACCTCACTTTACATTGACCTATAGTCTTGGGTTGGGCAGTGGTATGTTTGTACACAGTGTATCATTACAGGCTTCTTACAGCTCATTTATACCTTTTCTTACCTGGCAGACCTGTGGAGGAAATATCTGTTAATACTACCTGACTGTTTCTACACATATTCACATAGTCGGTGTTACATATGTGCAGTCATAACTGTGTGTGTGTATGTGTGTGTGCGTGTGTGTGTGTGTGTGTGTGTGTGTGTGTGTGTGTGTGTGTGTGTGTGTGTGTGTGTGTGTGTGTGTGCATGCTAGTGCCATAATCCACCTTGATTTCTATAGGTCACCCTGGGTGTTGGCTGCTGTGACACCGTGACCCTTGAGGGACATTTCTTGGAGGGTCTACTTGGTGTATGTACTTCTCTTGCTGTCATTTACAGCCTTGGAGTTGGACAGTGGGTGTTGTACACAGTGTATAATTGCAGGCTTCTTATACCTTATTCATACCTTTTCTTACCTGGCAGACCTGTGGAGGAAATATCTGTTAACACTACCTGACTGTTCCTACACATATTCATATAGTCAAAGTTACATATGTGCAGTCATAACTCTGTGTGTGTGTGTGTGTGTGTGTGTGTGTGTGTGTGTGTGTGTGTGTGTGTGTGTGTGTGTGTGTGTGTGTGTGTGTTAGTGCCATAATTCACTTTGATTTCTATCAATCACCCTGGGTGTTGGCTGCAGTGACTACTATCTGTTACAGGGTGACCCCTAAGGGACATTTCTTGGAGGGGACTACTTGATGTACGTACTTCTCTTGCTGTCATTTGCAGCCTTGGGGTTGGACACAGTGTGTAATCACAGGCTTCTTACAGCTCATGTATACCTTTTCTTACCTGGCAGACTTGTGGAGGGAATTTCTGTTAACAACACCTGAAAGTTTCTACACAGTCACATATTCTTGGATGAGATTATGCATACAGCTTAATAGGACTAGCAGGATTCGAACCATGCTGGTTTGTGCAAAAGTCAAACACAAGGGTGTGTTTCATCACAATGAGCTACTAAGGAGCTGCTGTTTGCTTTTCAATTGTTTTCAGTATAATAATATGTTGTTTGGCAATCTCCCTTGTAATTCTGATATTCATGCAGGGCAGATGCTTGTTATATTCTGTAGTCAGACCTTGACATATTACAGTATGGAAGACAATGGGTAACACAGCATTACTATTCAGGGACCAGATCCTGGTGCATGGAACATTTCTTATAGCTAATCTGTCAACATCAGCAATACATCTACATTCAAACTACCATATACCTAAGTACACACAACAGTCTGGTGTTTAGAGTTTTAGTGACAGGTACTACTATACTTTTACTAATATATATATCCTGTACTCCAGTATTCCTCTGCTAATGTCTTGTTTATTCAGTACAAACAATGCACATTACTAACTACTGGCAGGTGACATTCTACTGCATTCTATTTATTTGCCCTGACTACTGCTAGCTAGATTAGTACTCACCAGCCTCGTGACACAGCCTTAGCAGCCTTCTGGCATGGGCTTCCAAGTTTGCAGCCCTCTCTTCTGCAGCTGTACAGGTGATAGAGAAACATTTATGCATACCTTTCCATGTCATACTTAGGCTGGACTCTGATACATGAGAATTGATAGTGGTACTTACACACTGTTGGAACATTCTGTGCCTGAGTATCTTGGACACACTGCTCCAAGAGGTCAGTCTTCCTTCGCTTCAAGTCAGCATAGTGATGTCGGGCCTGCTCTCAGTTCGAGGGATGCCAGTTGCACTGCTGAGGTCACGAGTGAGACTTTTCCAGGCCTCTGCTTTGTATTGGGAGCCCTGGTACTGGTCTTGCAGCAGTCACCCTTCATGGTTTTTTACAAGGAGTCCAATGATGACCTTGGACTCCTAAATGCTCCAACACTGCACCCAAAAGCACACACCTTCTCCAACACCAACCATAGCACCTGCAGTAATCAGCTACAACTGGTTATGGTTGTAGTTCCACCTGTGGGGTTTAAGTAGGGCTGGATTCCCACCCTTTGCTGTGACTGGTCTAATTTGAATATGCTGAGCTGAGCTAAGCAACGGGCAAACCCACTTAGCTGTGATAAGCATTGCTTACAGAGGTAGATACCAAGCACTGTTTACCAGTGCACAAATCCACTTAGCTACACTAATTATTGGTAAGCATAACAGTTTAGGGATTTTTATTTTCCTTTATGGTATGCACATTGCTTTCTGCCTCTTAGGGCAGGATATCTGGACAAAGCATGACCTGATGGGGGGACAAATAGGGACAGATTTTAGATATTGCTCATGCCAACTTAGAAAGTTGATAGAATAACAGGGGCTTTGCATTGGTGTGAGTATTCTAAAGGGTATAATGTCTGAGACTTGACTGTCTCTCATTATTTTCTGACTTTGGACTTTAATGATTTTACACTAATTTGTCAGACAACCATACATTTATGGAGAGTGCACCACAAATATGAGGCTAACATCTGGCATTCTGTGAAAATCTGTACGGTTGAGGGGTATGTGTGTGCATTTGCAGGATGCAGAAGTGCCTTACGGCACTATAGCAATACAGGGAGTGTATCACAGAAGCTTTGTCAAACCCTCTGTATTGCTTTTCTCTTGCCATTTTTATGTTGGTGTCCGTGGACACTGAGCTACTGGCATAATATTATAGCTAAACTCTAATATTATGCCAGTACAGCTTAGAAAGTGCTGTACGGCACTTTCTGAGTGCAAGGGGGGGTGTTTAGAGCCATGCACTGCTCGGACACACACCCTGCACTTGTTCTTGTTTCTTGAACATCTAGTGTAGACAGCAGTGTACCCTCATGAATATGCAGGGCATGCTGCTGTCCTAGACAGCCACGGAACGCTCTGTGCAAGAATAACTCTATTCTTGCATGAATCCTGATGAATTCCGGGGATTGTTTATTGCTCAAAGAGGTGTGCTGAACTGTAAATCCTATCCCAAGTCTATCCAAAGGTTGGAAACATGGAATAGATGCATCATAATCATTTTCTGTTGTATGTTCTGCTGCTCTGGAAACTGATTCTTTGGTGGCTTGTGAAAAGAAATTGATAATAGCTTTGTTAGTTCACCCAACAACTGTCCTTCACGATTCTCAGGTTTGCTATTTATAATGGTGTCATAAGTTGTCATACCTCCACAGTAATTAGAAACTCGAAACCAAAAGGATCTGCAAATAACCAAGAGCGTACAACAAAACCAATAACCAAACAGAAAGTGCCCCGGCAATGGCAACTCATGCCAGCCACCAAATACTGGTTTCCAGATGCAAAATGCTTAAAAATATATAATTTATATTAGAGACTGACCGATACGATGGAAGTGCAGAACTATACATATGAATAATGAACAAGTGTAAAGCTCCAATATGTCATAGCTTTCACCCATTCTAAGATACAACAATCCTGAAGCTAATATATGTAGTCATCAGGACAGTGTGGGGGTATGTGGGGGAAAATATGCTTGAAGGATAAAACAATGAGTTTCATAAAGTATGTTTGTGCTTGAATCCCAGTTTATTTTTCCCCACTGTCAGGATTCACAATGCAGTTTTTTGCACTTCTGACAGGGAGTCAAGTACAGGGATTTACTAACTCTGATTAATTCTCCTGGTAAATTCAAATCAACTTAGAGCACATTGCTTTCATTTAATTTAATAGAATTTAATAGAAAAAGCATTTAAAATGCTATCACTATATTACTGTCATTAATAACTTAAAGTGTGCACATGCTGTTTCTATAGTGTCTTTCTGATTACCCATTATATAATATATAACTATGACATTATTATAAAACTCATAAAATGATGTGGTCATAGCAGGTGGAATGTGTGGGATAGTGGGGGTTCCTCAACTAGCACAAACAGCTTCTGTAGGGTTCTGTCACCACATAAAGGTTGAGCACCACTGACCTAGTTCCATGTGTGTTATGGTCATTGCAACAATAGTGGCCTGTTTTCTATTACATTCACTCTAGTACTGCACCACTGTACAGAGTACTATATATACTGCATGGTCATTATAGCAACAGATGTCTGTTTAACATGGAAGAAAGGCAGCTGTAAATGCAGCATTCTAAAGTGTGAACACAAATATGTGAAACTGTTCATCTTCCATCTTTGTTCATTGAAGAAGTACAACTGTACAATTTGAAAACTTGCTATTTTAGTAGAAGAAACAACACCCACATGCCTTTTTACAAGACAAGGAAATCCTCCTTGGTTGGAGTGATAACAGTTATGCCTTTAGGCATGGCTACTTTGTTAGATCTTTGGTCCTTGCTAGATTGACAAGCAAAAGACTTAGTGACTTTTAGGCAGCCAGAAAACCTTTGACTCATCACTTGTACGTTGGTACATGGAAGGTTTCTCCATTTATCCAGAGTGGTATCTAATTTCACCTTTGTTAGTCAGTCTGTCAGGCTGTTTTGTCTTAGATGAGGTATCTGTTCACTTGGGTTTTAATTATTCCATGATCAGAGTATTTGTTCACACCATGTTAATATGCCATGACCTTTTGGCTTCGGAGGTCAGAACTGTAGCCCAGCATTAGTCTGTCACACAGTCTGTTAAGTAGATCCCACATCATTTCCTGTCACTGATGAACACTTCCTGTTTTCAGCATGTGAATGGCTTCATTAACTGATTCTTCCTTTCCATTTATGTTGTGTCTTTCGGCTTTTCCCGGTTAGGGGTCGCCACAGCGGAACTCCGGTCCACTAATGATTGGTAGTTGATTTTTACGTGCTAAGTTACCAGCCCTGATGCACAACCTTCAACGAAGGTATGCCCGTTCATGCATGTCTCTACACAGAAGATGCTCTAGCTGAGAATCGAACTGGACAGCGTCTTACTGTGAGGAGACAATGCTACTGCAGCACCACTAGTTAATTTAGCAACTCTGAAGTACAATTTTTGGAAGATGTTCTTCTTGGTGACCATGACCCTGGTTACATTTACCCTTATATGTACGGTATGTTATTTAATATTTTGCAAGGTCTCGTTTAGGACTGACTCACATTTCTTTTATTAAGGGAATGGGCAGAAGTCTATTCACCTACAGGTTTTCTTTTAGGGGAACAATCAAAGGAAGGAAGAGCCTGTTCTACTCCTGGTATGCACTGCCAGGTCAAGCCTTTACCTGTAGAAGAAGAGTTTAGGAAGATCAACCAAAAAATCATCAACTTTACTGTAGGTAATTTGGGACTAGCTGTTGTTCTACAATCCTAAGCATATGGATTTGCTAAGTGCAGTGTCTTTTGTTCCAGGTGGCTAACTGCCCATCAGAAAATGCTGCTGTCAAGACCAACTCCAGCAGTGGTGTGATGGGTTTCACAGTCTCCTTCATGAATATTCATACTGCTCACTGCAGAGATTTGTGTCATCAATGCCTTGCTATTAGGTCGAGATTTTAACAAACACCATTGCTTGGACTGCGATTCTAGAATTTCCAGGAGCCAAGCCTCCTTTGACACTTTGGTTCTTCAGAATGTAGCCTTCTATGTCTTAGCCTTTTAGACTTTATTCAGTTCTGGCCTCTGAGTGAGGTTTAATGCATACTGCTGGGATTTTGGAGCCTTTACTCAGAGCAGAGGGTCATTAATCATGGATATATCAGAATTGTTTTTATATTATCAGCTAATTCATGAAAAGGTCCTCAGAAACTCCCCCTATGGTTAAACAACCTCACCACTCAGCATCCACTGATGGATTTTCATTTATGTCAGGCTAGTATATAATGTCATGTTTTTGTTTATTTCTGCCCTAGAGGTATACTCACTGTGTATTTGGTCATTTTAGAGAACACATGGGTTAAGCTTGACATCATAGCCTGTGGCATATAACTTTGACGAAAGGAGCTAAAAGTGATTCAAATGTTTAATGAGGTAGTTACATATAAGGAGAAAATTCCAATAGCTCTACACTGAGGAGTGATTTCAAAACCAATTATAACTAGTTTCCATTAGAGTCCATCTAGTTTTTTATTTATAGTATCAATCATTAGACTTTGTGTGAGAAGCATCTTTCCTGTATATTAGCATGCGACATGCAACAGAAATGTTAGAGGAGAACAGAAGATGACTTTCAGCACTTGAGCAGTTGAGCTGTTTGACTAACTCATGTCTGCTATATTATTAGCCTATTAGTTAAGTAGTATATTTGTCGAATTAACCATCATGGTAACCATTTGAAATGTCAAGACTCACAAGAGCAAGTTCTGAGACATGGAGGCCGAATAACGAAAAAAGCAGACTTACATATACTATGTCCAATATGGCCACTTCCTAGAATATTCCCTTTTCTCTTAGGAATGGCAGTCTCAGAGTTGCTATATATAAGTTCTTGGGGGGAGGGGAGGCTTGCCCCATGCAAAAAAAAAATAAGAAGTTGAAAAGAGAAGAATGACATTCAAGATTTACTCATCTTCTGGATTTGTTGTTGTTTCTTTTTTGTCATACTGGCACTCAGCATTAAAAGTGCTAACATTTTAATAGGGAGGCAACAGTCCTACATATAGTGGTATTTTTACAATTAATGTTTCCTTCTCTGGTGTACTGAAAAAGAAACAGTTCTTTTCTGATATTTGAAGTCCTCTCCAAGCACCCAGGTTGGTGGAGTTATCGGAGGTCCAGTCACTATAAAGATAATGGCCACATGTCTCTTGGACCCCAAGGACCTTTAGCTAGTTCATAAAATGACCATGTGTCATCTAGTTCAACTTGTCCATAAACTAAAAAAACAGTAAGGGTAAATTGTGGAAAGAACTTCATTGTGTGTTCTCAATCTGCAAAAGCTTTGAAATTACTTGAAACTGCAAAGACACTGGAATAGAGTTGTGATATAATTTTACTTATTTTGGGTCTATATCACTTCAGCAAAACTTACTTTGTCTAATCTCTATTTGTCAAACCCACATTATCAAAACCTCTTTTTATCAAATGTCCGTTTCATTGTACTTTTTCACAGGAAAAAGAAGAGGCTGGCCAATCTAGCACCTGTCACTGAATTCTAAAAATGTAAAACCCACCCAAGTGAGGGGCTCCACCTCTCATCCCTCCAACTAAATATACCAACTCCGAGATCACACTATAGTGGGGAAAAGGGCAATTTCCCAATGACAGCCAACCATTGTTTTTCCCAGTGGAAAACTTCGATGAAACAGACGTTCAGTGAAGAGAGGTTCTGAAAATGTGTGTTTGCCAAACAGCAATTTGACAAAGTAAGTATTCGCTTAAATGATAAAGACCCCATTTATTGGACCAACATAGGTTTTGCAATTACTCAAACTTTTGAGCTGGCATGAGCCCTTCCTCATTAAGTTACTGATCTTAGATAACAGTGCTTGAATACTCCCTTGTGCCTAAAAAAGGAAGCAAATCCTTTATTTCCAATTGGTTATAAAAGAACACATGAAAAATGATAGCATGGAAAAATGCAGTTCAGGTTGTACATTAGAGACAGAGTGTGTGTGTGTGTGTGTGTGTGTGTGTGTGTGTGTGTGTGTGTGTGTGTGTGTGTGTGTGTGTGCGTGCGTGCGTGCGTGTGTGTGTGTGTGTGTGTGTGTGTGTGTGTGTGTGTGTGTGTGTGTGTGTGTGTGTGTGTGTGTGTGTGTGTGTGTGAGAGAGAGAGAGAGAGAGAAAGAGAGAAAGAGAGAGAGAGAGAGAGAGAGAGAGGGAAAGACAAACTGTTGAAGGTTCATGCTATGCTATAAAAATCAAAGTTTGGCATGTTGCCTTAGAGTCACTGTTCATTTAGCAGAGAAGATAATTCTCAGAAAGCCTTCTATGACATTTAATTAGGCAATAAATCTAAAAACAAGAGATGGGTAGGGAGATTAAATCTGGAGAAGGCAACAAGGAGTTATAATTTGTAAGTTGTTAGTCTATCTAAACAATAAATCTTTTTGAGATAAATGTTTTGCTTAACAGAAAATATGAATTAGCAATAATGTCCAGTTCACAACGGTGATAAAGACAGGTACTACCAAGAAAATAAGATACAAGATACGAATGTATGGATGCTGTATTAAGCAAATACACCACACAGGCTGTGCTTTATAAGCATTTATATCACGTTATCGAAAGATGAAAATAGCGAACGCTATTTCATCGAACCTAAAATATCGAAACCACATAATATCGAACATTCAGAGCAGCAAATTTTTTTCCTTGGGAAAGAATTCGCTATTCCGAAACACATACACACAACACAAGCACACCTAAAAAACATCAATACACACACATACACTTATAATCCTACAACTAACCCTACACTAAACTATACATACACTACTATCTATCCACTTACTTTAAACCAAACCCTAACCCTAAGGTCCGTCACTACTGCACACTCACCTAACCCGTGCCATAACCCTAACTCACTTAACCCGCCCCTAAACCTAATTCATCTAACCCGTGCCCTAACCCTAACTTACCTAACCCGATCCCTAACCCTAGCTCACCTAACCCATGCCCTAATCCTATCAACCACACAATCGCACGCTTACCTGAACCCGACCTGTAAATCTCCACTACAACACTGAAAATAGTGAAGCCACAGAACCGGACAACCAAATTCTTTCCCTAGGAAAGAATTTGGTGTCCTGCAGCTTCCCTATTTTTAGCGTTTGATTAAAACGGGTTGATATCATAACATTCGAAGTTTTAAAACTTCGATGTTCTGATATATACCCCTTTGTAAAGCTAAATGAGAGAAAGAGACAAAGAAAAAGAGAAAGTGGGTCAGTTTATGGTGCTAAAGAACAACAGTACTGGACAATGTTTTGCTACACTGTTAAAACTGTGTGACCATTAAGGCCTTATCTACTATTGTTCTGACCAGAATGTCGTCTTACACCATAGTAACTACTTGTGCCACAAATGAAACACTGGCGATAAAACCTAGACCCTGTAATTTTCATAGCTGCTGTCAGTACTTTGAGATCGTCACCAGTTTGGATTCAGAGTAAATTCATCATAAATTATGCTTTACCTGGAAAAAAAATATTTGTTGCTCTTCAGTAATCTTTATTTGTGCCCACTGTTAATCATGGAAAAGGAAAAGTCAGGTATTATAGTAGTTCATAAAACCAATATCCAGGTTCAAACCACTGACTGTCAGTATGAACAACTGAATTAATTCAATCTCCATTTTTCTTTCCAAAGATGTGTGGACATGTCCTTGAAGAAACCATAACTGTCATATCTGATACAGAATTATCAGACTGGGAAAAGTGTGCTGACATACTTGTTGGTCATTTTATTTTTAATTGTGTATCTATGGACATTCATCGTAGTTCTGAGTATTTGCTTGTCTCTCTTGTGTAACCTGCGTTTGGGCATATCCTGCATTTCATTAGATAAACCATGTTTTTGGAAGTGCACTTAAATGAACTCTGTACTTTGAAACTTCTGTTCTGTGAACTTGTTATGTTGCAAGCTATACAAACCATGTGACATGTTTTGCATCTCGGATAGTTGCAGGGTTTTGTGCCATTCTGGACTATTTTCTTTTCTGGTTTAATTGTGCTTCTGACAAGAAGGTTCTTTACATTCAGTCATTGTATAAATGACAGTAGGAGAGTGCTTGAAAAAGGTCTTTCAATTTGTCATCCTCACTGAAACTTGGCTGGAGGTCTAATATGATTTGTTGTACAGTTTTTGTTGCTAGTGGAACTTTGTCACAGGGAGTTCCTCTCTTTATACTGAAGCAGCTGTTGCCATGGTAGCGGCACTGCTCTGTTTCCAACTCCTTCGCTGACTGACCTTGAGCAACCATGGTGTCTTTCAGCTCTTCCAGTTGTACATGTTGTTCTGCCTCAGTAGAACAAATGCGGTGATGTCAAAGTGCTTGACTGTAAAAAACTGACTTCTTTGTGTGGCTGTGATGATTACTGCTTCTGTACAGATACATCTTTCTGCCAGCTGGTTTCCTATAGACATGTCTGTAATGTCTTATTTTATAAACTATCCTCAGTATTGAGAAAGGTTACACTTGAAGTTGAGTACTTCCAGGAGAGTTTAATAGATGAGCAGATTCTGTTGATTCCTTGGTGGAGTTCCTCGAGGGAGTGAATATCATGTGTCCAGATCTTGAGTAATGCTATGATAATCTGTTTTCTCTTGTAAGTACTTCAGAAAGGCATCATGTCATCTTTATGCGGGATGTTTATGTAGAGGAGTGTAACTTGCATTGTGGCTAAAACAGTGTTAGGTTGCAGGACACCATACCTGTCTTGAAGATAGCTGTCCCGCTCATTGACTACCGATTTCCCTACAAACCCAGAAATCCCTTCTGTCAGGGTTCCTTTACTTGATACTCTTGGTCTTCTTATGTATCTTGATTTATGGATTTTTGGTAGTATTTAGAAAACTTGGTAACTATTTGAAATGTTGGGACCTGCTAGAGTGAGTCCTGAAATACAAAGACTGAATGGCTGAAAGAACAGACTTACGTATATTGAGATTTCCTCCTCTCTTTACTTTTCTGTCTCTCTCTTATTTTTTTTTTAATGACTTTTCAACACTCTGCATTTTGAGTGCCAATATTTCAGTAAGTAGCCAGAAAACTCCTGCCCTATGATAATTTTTAATGAAGTCAGTTAATTTGTCCTGGATAGAATCTGGGAACGATTTAATAACATTCTTTAGTTTTTTTTTTGTGTACTGTTGAACTGGATTCTCAGTCAGATGTCTGTAGTAAGTGTGTTAAGAATGCTGTCTTTTAGCTTTGGTGATATAATTGACATGCTTCTGGATAACCACTGTAGACCCTTTATCTGCTTCTTTAATGATGGTGTTGTGGCTAGATTTCAAGGACTTTATTGTAACATTTTTTTCTGAGGGAGAACATTTGTAATGGGTCTGTCTTTGTAGAATCGGAATTTGATGATTCACATTTTGTCTAAAACAGTCAATACAGCTATCCAGCTTTGCACTACATCGACTTGGAGAATGAAGGTGGGAGAGTTTTTGTACATGTTTCTGGATTCACATTATCTATGTTCTTCTGTATTTCTACATCATGAAATAATTCCCTGAAACTCAATCTGTCAAAATATTCCTCATGTTCAGTTCTCTGTACTCTATCGATTGGTTTAGTGGGGCAAAATGTAAGATCTCTTCAAAAGGACTGACAGTTCAATTGGAGTCAGAGTCTTGTACAAAAGATTAACAGACAGATGCCTAGATGTTAGGGGTTCTTGATCTGCAGTGCTGCTAGCCATCAGCTGATTGACAACATGGCATATTGAAGTTTGTGTAGTTTTGCCTTCAATTTTGATGGAGCAGTTCCTAATAGGCTGCTTTAATTAAGGCTTATTTCTTGCAGAAAGGCAGGATCTGACTCAGCAGATATCCTTTCTTGTGAGGAAAGTGTGTTACAGTATTGTTTCTGTAAGATATTTTTTGCATAAATTGCATGAACCATTTAAATCCTCAGTTTCTCAGAGGTACTTCTACAGAGCTGTTCTACATACAAAGATTTGTAGATATTCCTCAAGGGATTCTTTATAAATAAGCCTTTCAGGATAATGTTCATTTTCTTATACTGGGATAAGCAGACCAAGTCATTAAAGATGTGCTTCCTTCTTCTTGATGTTATGTTGAAATTACTTGCTCGTGCTAGAGTGAAATATATGATTGTCTGCGACTGTTGTGGGCTGTTTTGGAGACATTTCTCTCCCCCCCCCCCCCTGTCTCTCTCCAATATTGTAGAATGGAGGAGATAGTATAGAAAAGTTTAGTAATATAGAGCTTTGTCCTTCATGTGTGGGGTACAAGCCCCTCTCCAGAAAACACTTGCATTGACCTGTTTCATTACTTAGAATATAGTGAGAATAAGGACATCCAGTAGGAGGGATTGCATTATGATTTGCCACAAAAGAAGCCATGGAAAGTCTGATTTTAGGTCCAGTCAGGCCATAAATTGAATCATGAAGGCTTGATCTGAAAATGGCTGTCTCATTTAAGCAGTCCAAAATTGACATGTTCACATTAGAGAATGTTTTGAACAGTATGTCAGCAAGATGAAGGACTCCAAATATTGAGTTAAGTCTTGACAATGAAGTACAAACAGTGCATCAGTGAGTGATAGTCTAATAATACCATGAAGCACAGACTACTTGCCAAATGAATGGCATGACCTCTTATACACCACCTGAATATAACGGCAAATTTTGGGGATTCATTCAGCGTATAAAGGCATGATGTCACAGAACATTTGGTGCCTATCAGGTTGGAGAGAGATGTCTGCTAGCCAGAGTATCTTGCTTTTGATGGGCTTTACCTCTCTCTTCGAGAATTACAATTACAAAAAACAAAATTTTTATACTGTCTTTTTAGACCTTTTCAAATAAAAAAAAAGAAAAACAATATTAAAGAAAATAAAATAAAAATAAATTAAAAATAAAAAAATAGACATGAGTATACATTTGCTAAATACTAGATGACAACAATAAAATATAAAATTAATGATTTTGGTATTCAGATATATATATATAAAAGACACTTAAATGCCATACAAGTGGTACTGACTATACTGTTTTATATATATATATATATATATATATATATATATATATATATATATATTTATATATATATATATATATATATTTATACACTGTTTGTGCTCCATACAGAGCACCGAATTTCCAGACTAAACTGCTGGATGCAAGATCAATGAAAAGACAATCCTTATGGGGACTTACTCAGACACCAGCTAGGTAAACTATTTAACATCAAAAACTATACCAAGATATTAAGTGACTATGTTAATCAAAGTAACTTGGAACAAACTGTTCAAACTCCAACTTCAGATGGCAGGTTCTTAGACATCATACAAACAAGCCTAGGATCTTTCTACCCATGGGTATTCCATCTATAATTAGCACAGGTCATGATACTATCATCTTTAACCACAGAGTAAAATTAAACACATCCTTAACTAAACTACATTTCCTAGACTTTAGAAGTGGAAACTATGATGCAATAAACAGCATGAACTATGTAAATACCCTCAATGATCCAAGCAAGTTTGCTCATGTTTCATTCCATGGGTTCTACAATATTATACAATGACTATCCATTAATATGCAAAAACAAGCACACTGATTGGTCAGCCCAACCAGCTTTCCCACTGTAAATCCGAGACTATACCAGCAGAAAAAGGTCCAGTCGCCCGGACTTTTTTCCATTAGTATATCTTGTAAGTGTTTTACTTTTCTTTTTTTTTTTATTTATTGAAAACAAAAAAAAGAAAGCAAGAGACTTTTAACAAACAAAGTAGACAGTGCAGACAAAAATAAAAGGATATTCAGGTGCATTCTGCAAAACTATAGAAACTTACCTGATTATCCTTTTGTCTGTCCCAGCTCTCCGTCATTCATTAAAAGTCTCCCAAATTCTTTTTTTGTTTTGTTTTCAATAAAAAAAAGCAATAAAGATCTTCCTTTCTCCATTGTTTCCTTTGCACAGCAGTAATGCACTGCATAAGCATGGGAACACAAGTCCCATACGCATACCCAGTACATCAGAAAAAGCCTCAGGATACCACAAAAACATGGAAGGGTAGCATGGAGGCATTATACAAAGACCTTCAGCTGGATTCAGCAAGCTCTGCATGGAGTGCAGGAATAGTGCAAGAGCTGCTGCATGCAATATGGCCAACGAGCGATCCAGAATCAAGCTCCTGGGATGTGCACAAACGATCCTACACTATTCTGGCACAGACACCACTGCTATATACTACTTACCTCATTTGCTGTTGAAAACCATGCAAATGAAGTGAATTAGCAATCCAGGAAGTGGGCAGTTGTCCGTGCCTGAACAGTGTACAAAGCAGAAGAGCTGGTAGCCGAATACATTTTTGCAAATTACAAAACAAAGGCATGACAACTTGAAAGAAAGCATGTATTACATTTAGTAAGCATGCCAATGGCCAAATATATTGCCATTGGCATGAACAATAGCTTACATTTTATAAAATAAAACTTTTTTTTTTTGGCCTATCACAGCCGTTTAAGCATAGGGCAGTGGCGCAAAAACAGGATTGTGCCGAAAATAAAAAAAAAAGGGGGAAAAGCAATATTCAGGGAAATCTGCATTTTGCCATTATAGTCAATGGCATGCAGAATGAAAACAATATCAGGAAACAGTGGTTGCTAAGGGGAAAGGCTCAGTGTGAGTGCAGTAACTACTGAGTAAAGCAGTGGGATATGCAAATGAGAGGAATCTTACTGAATCACAAATTTCTTCTACATGTCAGACTGCACCTAACTGTGTAGATGCTCTAATACAGCTGTATAAGCAAGAGCAGTAAATGACATCAAAAGCGGGGGGGGGGGGGTAATGCTTGCTGTAAGCACATTGGAGTACTGTTGTCCAGGTTTGCACTTAGCTAAGCACAGCTAAGCAAGGGGGGTGTGTATGAGGAGGCTGTAATGTCTTACACCATGAAATGAAGAGCATGTTTGCATTCAGGGAGAGACAGTTCTGCTAAAATGTGTTTATCTTAGCTAAACAGATGTGCACAGCATGCACTGGGACTTAAACAACCCCCCCCCCAAATAAAACAAAGGAAATGGCAGCACTGTGCATATGTCAGCAAGGGGGTGTGTTTGAGGCTGTATGGCCTTGTTTACCTTGCCTAAAGCTGTGTGCATGGTGTGCATGGGGATTTAAACCACAAAACTAAAAAAATACAGGAAATGGAAAGTGGAACAAGAAAAAAACTGGAAATAGCAGAATAGAGGCACTCAAATACAAGTAATAGAGCTGGCAGGTGGAATGTATCATACTTAGCCAGTCACAAAAGCAGCATTTGCAGCACATCACTATAAACTATGCAAACACCTTGTCATCTGTTTTTTCCCACAAACTCTACACCACCGGTGTACACAGATGGGCAAATTTTACCTGACAAAACTACCAAAATGTTAAGGGCTGCTGTTGCTCTCATACATCAGTATGTGGAAGAGGCTGAGGGTGGTGAAGAGGACAATGCTGACAACCGCCGCAGACTTATGAGGAGGAGGAGAAGAGTGTTCAGGCCCAGGGTAACCTACCAGGGGCTACATGATCTGGAGATAGTAGAGCACTACAGGGTGGACAGGGATATACTGTAGCAAATTGTGGAGTTGTGCCAGCCTCACCTCACATCTAGAACAAACAGAGGGGAACCCCGTCACAGTGGATACCAAGGTATGTGTAGCTCTAAAGAATACTAGCTACAGATACTTTCCAAAGAGAAACTGGGGATATCATGGGGGTCTCACAGGCATCTTGCATCCAGGATACTCCAACAGTTACTGGATGCCATGCAAACACATGCCATGGAGCACACTAAACTCCCCAGCACCCGTGAGGCGCTGACTGGTAATATGCATCTCTTCCACTGTGTAGCAGACTACCCAGATGTATTGGGTGCCATAGAATGCATGCACATCCACATCAAAGCACCACCTGGTGACCGGGTTAGGGTCTACATAAACCACAAGGGGTTCCACTCCATCAACTGCCAGGTCATGTGCGATTCCCAGGGCATTATCATGAATGTGTATGCTGGCTGCCCTGGAAGCTATCACAACTCCCACATCTGGCATTCCTCACAGCTGTATCAGTGGTTTGCCAGGGGGGACATCCCATTTGAAAAATTTAGTGGGGGATACTGGCTACGCACTGGAGCTGTGGATGATGATACCCATCAGAAATGCATACACACCCACACAAGAATGCCATAATGAGTCACACGCACAAACCAAGATCATTATAGAGCATGTGTTTGGGATGCTCAAGTCATGGTTCCGCTGCTTTGACATATCCGGTGGAGCCTTGCAGTACTCTCCAACTACATGTGCACACATGGTCATAGTGCGTCTATATCATGTTATCAAATGTTTATTTAATTGAATCAATAAAGGTAGAACTTTATTGATCGATTAAGTAAAACATTGAATAAAAAAAACTAAATGGCGTAGGCAGGGGGACAAGCCCCCCTGCACCCCCACACCCCCCTACTTAAATATACCAACTCCGAGACCGTGCTACATTGACGTAAATGGAAATCCCCCCTTACGGAGATTTCCATTTACTTGCATGATGTTCTTCACTTTCGATATTGTCGTGCCGACAATATCAGACTCGATATTGTCAGCTGACGACAAAGTAAAGTAGACCTGGTCATAGTATGTGCCATGCTACACAATATGATCCTGTGGAAACAGCTGCAAAAGGAACAAGATGGGGAAGGACCACACAGCCCCCCACCATTGCCAAGGCCTTCACAGGCACAGAGTGACTCAGAGGAGGAACATCCTGAACCTGCCCCTGTAGGCAGACAGAGGCATGCCCAGTATGCCCCAGCCTTGGCAAAGAGGCAACTCATAGCACATACACTGACATTGTAGGGCCCCAGGGTCTGATCTCTCTCTCTCTCTCTCTGACTCATACATACAGTAAAATGGATGCCAAACGTCACACCACCTATACCTGACCATGTATAGGCAGTGTATCATGTGCATCTGACATAGTCAGCCCTCAGGCACCACCCTCACAACAGCTGCAGGCACAAGGTAAGCCAGTCTCTATAACAAATTAAAATAATGGCATGGACATTTCCGATAGCATGTCTATGGTATTGATCAAGCATGTAAGGGAATGAGGTGTTTAACTGGGAAAGCAGCAGACAGCTGACAGCTCTGTGGGACAGCAGGATGTGTATCCGTAGTACTGCCCTACCCACACCATGCAGTACCACCCTAGTTGACAAATAGCACTGCAGTATATGTTGTCAGCCAAATAACTGAGGGGTCATAGTTCACATGCATGGATGTCAAAGTGGGTGTCCCATACCCACCACCAACCCGACACAGCAGATCAGCTGTACACAACCATACAGAAATGCCTAACAAAGGCCCCCACAGGGCGAAACCCATGAAATCCCCATCCACAGATTCTTACACAGTGATATCACAGCAGGTCTGGCAGTGGCAGTATGTCTTTGAAAGGTAAGATGTCTGAAACTACACATGTCTATGCCAGAACAATCTGACCTGTGGTTGATACTGTTATGCCCGTAGTCTGAAAGATAGGGCACACCACTATGCTACATGGGACCAAAATGTTAAGCAAATATCAGCACAGTCTGTGTAGATGTGTAACGTGTACAGTCATGTCACTCCCCATAGTCCCATAGAAATGCAGTAACATGTTCCTAGACTTAACCAGCATCTAACTGTTACCCAGACTGATGGTGTAATAGTAACAGAAAGCAATTGTCAGTAACACCCAGAGTCAACTCACTGGTGCTATCCCAGGGGTGTCTCCCACCAGCAGCATGGGAACATATGATCATCAGAATGCACTGCCCTGCTACAGATAGCCTGCAACTGTCATATCTGGCCTACAGACCTCTGGGAAATGCCTATGCCCCACCCACAGTGCCATTTAGGGAGTGTCATGGGGTCCACACCACCAACATAACACAGTCCACAAAATGCAAAGAAAGGCCATGCTGACAACTGCTAGGAGCAAACCTGCCAGCCTCAGGGAGCCAGAAATTGGGACAAAGCCATGAATAATGGGGTGATTAAGGTCCAAAGAGAAGGACACCTGTGAAATACTGCTCTAATGTCACAAGATGGGTTGCCAACTGGTTCACTGACAGAACCCACAGTGTGAAAGTAGCAGACTCCAAATCTGACTTCAGACCAGTGACAAGTAAAGTATCACAGGGTTCAGTCCTGGGTCCTCTCCTGTTTGGTATCTACTTCTCTGAAGTACAGGTTAACACAGAAGGTCTTTGCCTAATGAAGTTCGCAGATGCCTGCAAACTAGGAGCCATAATTGAAACTCCAAACTATGTGGACATCCTACAAAAGGGCCTCACTGAGACAGATGCCTGGTGTCAAAGCCATGGCCTCGAGCTCAATGCCAAAAAGTGCAGTGTCATCCCCTTTGGTAAAAACTCTGCATCCATGAACTACCACATAGGCGGTAGTCTACTTAACACCGAAAGTATGATAAGAGACCTTGGGACACAGGTGGACAGTAGTCTCTCCTTTGATAATCACATCACCACAGTGGTCAGGAAATCCTTCTACGTGGCACACCTCATCACAAAAGGTTTCTCATCCCAGAAAAAAGAGATCATTGTTCTCCTCTACTCATCACTCATTAAACACATTATAGAGTACACTGCCCCTTTTGGTATGTACCTCACAAAACATCAACAACAACTGGAAAGGCCACAGAAATACCTCACAAAGAGGATTACCAGCCTCAAAGAGATGCCCTACGCAGACAGTCTCCAAAACTCCAGCTTTATTCCATTGCATATCGCCTAATCAAAGGCGATCTCTGCCTAACATACAAAGCTATGTCAAACCCAGAGCTGTTGGACATGCTCCACTTAAACAAATCCCAATCCCTCCAAGCTACATGCTCTAGGGACCTAAATCTTGTCACCACAATAAGCAGAACATGCTGGAGGGATAGATTCCTGTCCCAGAGACTTCCCATACTTTGGAACAAACTACCTATCCTTATCAAACAAAGCTCATTAGCACTCTTCAAGAAAAATCTTGATGATTGGATGGGAAATAGGAAATAAACCCCGGGGATCACTTCTGTGGCTCTGCTCAACAGAGACATAGGAAAATAATTTTCTTGGGTGGCGAAAGCCAGGGTACCTTTTTCACTAGGCTTATATAGGCCCTAGGGCCAATAGCCTAGTACCTACCTATGAACCTATGAATAATGTTATAAAGTTGATGGAATGATTTGTAGTAGCATGGAATGTGAGATGATACGAAGTCTGAAACTGCAAAGTCAACTGTCTGTAAAATTTGACTTCAACTCTGAGTGACTTGCAAAACACTTGTGCTGGAAAACAACACATGTTTGAGTAAACAACAAGATATATGAGTCATGGATGTGGACATTCTGTAATACTCCATACAGTCAACAGACAGGGCTCGGTGTGTAAACATGGGAATGCACCCACTGCAGGCAGGCCTAAACCTGGAAGATTGTGACATGTCCACAATCTCAGAACCCTGGGCAACAGCCATGGGGAGTAACACACCTCTCTCTGATCACTCATCCTATGCAACATCCTGACCCCAACATGTAGCCATTCAAGCAAAATGAGGTGGGCCATACATATATCTGTGACAGACACACACCTCCAGGCTGGTCAAACAGTCTGACATACACAGAACCCTTCAAGTGCAGTCAACCATTGAGGAACGCCCACTGCAAAGTACTGGTAGCTATAGCCAAACATATCCACCTGGGATAGTCCCCCCTCCACATATCCTATCCCCTACAAATATATATGGAGTCTGCCTGTCACCCTGATCCTGTCTGATTTATATTACCTAACTGTGGACTGGAAATCAGATGAGGTCAAAAGATAAATGCACAGAGATTCCACCATTGTAATATATCCCCAAGGTGCTGGCCCATTTCCACAGCACCAGCAGTCAATTGCTTGTGGCCACATCGCCCAACAGGCTGGATAGTTCAAGAATGCATAGCATTTGGCCCATAAACCTTGTGTGTGCATCATCCATCCTGTATTCCTCTGGTAAATCACTGTGATGATTTGAGGAGGTATGTCACCAGGTACTGAAACAGTACATGACAGTGTCAAATGCCATATATGACAGATGTCTGCTAACATCAGCCCTGTAACCCTTGCAAACCATGCATTACTGAGAGAAATTGTAACAATGTATGGCCCATTGTCCCCACATTTTGATAGACTATCTCCAGATATCCTGCACCAACAGGTTGACATGTATGGCTATAGCACAAAACAAACAGGACTGGAGTACAACAATCCCTGGAGTGGAGTCCCACATATACAACAGAAGGACACACTGGGCATGCTAATACACTTAAAGAGATGTCAGTAAGATCTAGGAATGAAGAGGCCTTCCCCACCCACTGCACTTTCCATTGCCCCACCTTAGCAGTACTTAAGATGTCTGTCATCATAGCAGTCATTGTTGTTAGGCCTAGCCCCATAAGCTCTGTGGCACTTAGAATAACTGCATAACAAGATGTACAAATAACTAGTTAGGTAGGAGATCTAATCTCAGTCCTGGCAAATGTAAACGTGTGTGTGTGTGTGTGTGTGTGTGTGTGTGTGTGTGTGTGTGTGTGTGTGTGTGTTTGTGTGTGTGTTCACAACTAAAAACTTAGGGGTGCATTCAAACCATGTACACCTCCCCTTTCCTCACTTTAGCAGTCTTGCAGATATCAGGCATCTTAAAAGTGCCTTTTGTCAGACCGAAGCCCCATAAGCTCTATGGCATGTGCGATAACTGCGTAACGCAATAGTACAAATAATTAGTTAGGTAGAAGTTCTAATATCAATCCTGGCAAATGTAGAAGTGTGTGTGACAGTCGTGTGTACAAGACTGAGGGAGCTGTGTGTTTGTTTATAGGTGAAACAGTTTTATGCCATTCCCACCCATGACACTTTACTTTGCCCCACCTTATCAGTCCAGATGATATCAGTCCCTTATCAGCAACCTTGGCCAGCTGTCAGCCCTGTAAGCTCAGTAGTGTGTGTGATAAATGCTTAACACTATAGTACAGCTGACTAGGTTGGCAGGGGGTCTACTCTTCCAGCAAATGTATGTGTGAGCAGGTATGTTTGTAAGTAGTAGTATTTTGATATGTTTTCTACTTTCCTGCTTGCCCTATTTTATCATTCCTGCCGATGTCATTTCCCATATCAGCATCTCTGGCCAACTCTCAGCCCAGTAAGCTCTGTAGCACATGTGGTAACTACATAACACTATGATACACATCATTAGTTAGGTAGGGATTCTACTCTCACATCTGACAAGTGTGTGTATGTGTGTCTGTTTGTAGGACAAAGTATGTTGATATGTTAAACACCCACTGTACTACTTTATCAGTCCTGATGATGTCATTCCCTTCATAGGTTCAGAAGTGTGTAGTGGGTAATGGCCCAGGAGCCTTAACAAGCCTAGCACATAGAAGGGCCCTGCCATTGTGCCACCCAATGTTACTTCCCAGTGTCTGTATTAGGTATAGCCACTGCAGTGATCCTTGGGTTGAACTGTCTATTACCCATCCACTCATCAAGTTTCTCTGGAACCGGGTCAGCTAGGTGCACTGCATGACATGTATAGGAAGTGTATTCCAGGGCATGTGCAACCTCTGGGTGAGGGACCTATCCCACCAGCATGTTGTGGTGATTATGGTACTGAGGTAGAGGTCTCTACAGTGTGTGGTGTGGATGGATTGATGTATGTGTAGCATTTCTAAACCAGCTGGGTCAGACATGGCTTTGTAAGTCAGGCACAAATAGCTGCTAATTAGGTGATATGACACAGAGAATAACTTGGGTCTGCTGAGTTTGTCTGTGTAGAATGTGTGTCTGATACCTAGGAACCCATTTGTGAGGTGCGCCTGTGACTTCCTCAGTGGTAGCAGGTGTCTAGTGAGGTACATGACAAAGGGGGCATAATACTTGAGGAGTGGTCTAATGAGGGAATAGTGGACAGAGATCATTACCCCTGTCTTTCTGGATGAAAAACCCTTGGTAATGCAATGTACCATGTAGAAGAACTTCCTGACCACAGTGGCAATGTGGTGCTTCGAGGAGAAGTTGTTGCCAACCTGTGCCCCTAGATCTATTATAATGCATGGAGTGTTCATTGGGCTCCCATCGGTGTGGGACTTACTGGGAACTGAGTGTTTTACCAAAGGGATGATGATGATGCATATTGTGTTGTCAAGCTTCTGGGCATGGTTTCACACTACTCAGTGATCTCAATGAGGCCTTTCTGTTGGATGCATGCATCACTTATGGAGTGAATGATAGCTCCTAGCTTGCAGTCATCTGTGAACTCCATCAGCCAGAGTTCCTCTGTGCTGGGCTGGACTCCTGAGAAGTAGATGCTGGACAGGACACTACCCAGTACTGATCCGTGTGGGACTCCACTTGTGACTGCTTGCCAGTCTGACCTGGAGTTTGCCACTTTCATACTTGTGTGTTCTGTGAACCAATTTGCAAAGCAAACAATGATGCATGGGTTGATGCTTAGTTTATGGGGTTTATCAATAATCCCTCACTGAGGGATGATAACACAAGCTTTGGACAGATTGATGTAGGATGTATGCAGTGCCTTACTGTCATACACAGCCTTGTTGACTTAGTCAAAGACGTCAGCCAGGTTGAGCAGGCATGCTCTGCTATTCACAAAGCCAAACTGTGTGGGTCCAGAGTTAGGAGATCATGTACATCTTGGTCAGTCAGGTCCCTGATTATGTGGTCCATACCCCTACATAGTGGACCTCTCAGGCTATGGGGACAATAATCCCCAGGGTCTGTAGATGCTACCCCTTTATGAAGAGGGATGACTGTAGCAGTGTGCCATGTTTGAGGGACAAAGCCTGAGGTGAGGCTGTGACTGACCAGGGCACACAGATTTGGTCCAAGGTCACTTTGTATGTCATGTAGAACACAGCCATGGATATGTTGGTGACCCATAGAAGCTGTATTCTTGCCTGTGGACAATGCAAGTCTAACCTGGCCTGCAGTACTGCTGGGTGCCTGCCATTCATCTGCAATTGTGAATGTACACTTGTGGGAGGAGAGAGGGGTAAAGCTGACACTGAATGTGTTGCCAAGACTGTGGCCAATATCTGTTGTTTCAGGATAAGTATTAGCATTGTGCAGTAACTCACAGCACTTGTGCTTAATGCTGTGGAGGTTGTTGATGTAACTATCAAAGGCTTTTGTGATTGTTGTCAGTGTCTGCTGCATGTCTGCCTTCATAGATGTCTGTAGGGGATTCCATGAGGGACCCCATGTTGTGTTTGAGACTAATAAGGGAGTTCAACAGTCATGGGACACCACCGTTCTCTGCAACAGTATCCTCCTTCTGTTGTACACTTTAGTAATGGCAGGGGACCATCACATTGTCTCCCAGTGTTTGGAGGACAGTGTCTGGGTTCTGTTGGCTATGGCTAGTACCATGCATTCATGTGCCTGTTTGTACAGTGCATATGTGTATGATTTGACAGTCATGCAGCTATTTCCCATTGCCATGGATGCAGTAAAGTCATCCACCCCTAATTTTATGACTGCAAAGTCAGCTTTGGAGAGTTTTTGGGGGGTATGGCTGATATGCTGAGTGAGTTCCATGTTGATCACAGTCTATGTGGATCTCACTAGGTAGGGATCGACAACTGTGGATGAGCAACAGTCCCATATTTAAGTGGTCAACACAGGTCAAGGTTGTTGCATCCTCTACCGGGGTCAGTATGTGCCAGTTCAGGGCATTGGAGACGATGAATCCCAGGAAGTGCTGCGCCACTGTACTGATACTTGGCTACTTTCCCCAGGTGATGAACGGATAGTTGAAGTCTCATACTATGTCAGTGTTGCATTGGATCTTCATAGATGCAGGGTGTTGAGGAATGTGCATCGATAGTCTAGGTACATAGATGTGGACCCATAGCAGGCTATGGTCTGGATTGCACTATTACCCCAAGTCAATTGTACCGGACGTATCTCCAATGCATTAGGCTGGGTTACAAGTCTGGAGGTGTTCTTATCCATAATGAATATGGAGACAACACCATGGAGGTGTGGTGTGGTCCATGTTTGGGGGCTGACAGCTGTGGAATGCATTATAGCCTGACAATGCAGGGCTGCTGTCTGCTGCTGTGAACCACCTCTCCATTACAGCAGAAATGTTAATGTCCCACACTCTGACAAGTGCTTTGAGTGACTGCATCCTGACAGTTAGATGCATACATGTCTAGCTGTTATGGTGGTAATTACATTAGGAACACTGTCAAATAAGGCATTATAGGGGAGGAAAGACAGTAACCCAGTACCTGGAAACCCAGCTCTGACAGATGTAGGACATCTGTGGCAAGTCATTGAGTTCTGTCAATCATGTCATCCCAAGCAGAGAGATACTGGATTCCCTGAGAATGACACAAAAGATGCAAGCCAGTGTTGCAGTCAATCATCTGTTGATAGTACTGCAGCATCATTCTGGGTGACAGAGGTATACTGCTCAGGGCTACTGTCACACCTGCCTGGACCACATAATCAGAGAGTTCAACCATGTGTCTTGTCATGTAATCCAGCGAGGTGTGTCTCAGGTCATTCACAACCACATGGATACAGAATGATACTTGTAGTTGTCATGGAGTGCCATGAATGGCTGTGTCGTGTGTTGGATGTTGGCATGTGATAGATATTTTGCTGTTTCCTGCTCCATATTCAACTTAGTGAGTGGGATATGTGTGTGCCTCAGTACTGAGTTACCTATGATCACTGTATTGCGCACGGTTGTTAGCCTTAGGAGCTTAGGTTGAGGGGCACACTGTGTAGGTTAAATATGCATCCCTTGGCATGTGCCATGTCATGGTGTCTGAGTGGGTGCCTGTCTTGCTTGTCTGTACTGTTTGGGTAAATGTCCATTGAGTGCCTCTGTGAAGGTGGGTGTGTGGCTTTTCACTGTATGTCATGGCTGTCAACGTGATTATCATGGTTAGCTATGTGTTCCACATGGTGTGGTGCAGGTGTTGATCTTATCCTCTTGACCTGCTAGTCCAGTCTTTGCTGGAGAGTGCATATGTCCTCATTGAGTGATATATGGGTAACTCTCAAAGGTCTGAGTGTTTGGAGTTTAGAGGGGAGGGCTGTCTGTGTACATGAGGCAGCTGCAACAGTGCCTCAGAATGGAAAAGTGCACCAGGTTAATGGGTGAAAGCACAGAAAACTGCCCTTCAATCATTCAAGGAGGGGGTGGACATAACTAGTAAGTACTGGGGCTACTTCTATGATGAACAAGTAATGCTGATGACTCCCAGGTGTGCCACACTAATTGATACAATAACCTGGTGAAGTGCCAAGCCATAATGCTATTTGAAGTGCAAGACAGAAAGAACTAGCATGATGTAAGGGTGGAACTGAAGGCAGACATTCTGCCACCTGTAATACTTTACCTGAGCTATACTGTTATCAGCAGCTTTGGCTCTGCAGAGCATAACTGAGTAACACTAGTAGACATAGCTAGATAGTCAGGAGTTCTAATCCCAATACTGGCAAGTGTGTGTGTGTATGTGTATTATGTACTGCCTGGCGTATACCATTTTTGACTTTTGCACTACCCTTCACACTTCCCTTTGCCCCAATCTAGTAGTCCTGTTGATGTCATCCACCTTAGAAGTACCTTTGGATGAGGTGGAAATGTATAAGCTCTGTGGTGAGTATGACAACTGTGTAGCACTACAGTAGAAATAACTAGACAGGCAGGAATTCTAATTTTCCTACTGGTAACTGTTTGGATGTGTTTGTATGAGAATCATGTAGTGTGTAGGTTAAACCATTTTTGACCTGTGTACTACCCTTTACACTTCCCCTCATTCCAATTTAGTAGCCCTGTTGATGCCATCCACCTGAGAAGTACCTTTGGATGAGGTGGAAAGTCATAAGCTCTGTGGCACTTCTGATAACTGAATTGAACTATAGTAGAAATGACTAGATAGGCATGAGTTCTAATCCCAATGCTGGCAACTGTTTGTGTGTGTGTGTGTGTGTGTGTGTGTATGTGTGTGTGTGTGTGTGTGTGTGTGTGTGTGTGTGTGTGTGTGTGTGAAGATCATATCTTGTGTGGCTTATACCATTTTAATGTGTGTACCATACATGGCTGGTGACCACTTCCCACTGTCATTACTTTATATAGTAATAGTAGTTATTGAAAAGTCCTCTGTACAGATGTGTCTGGAATATCTAGATGTTTGCAACCTATATGTGCTTGGAAGTGGTCTGTGTGCCTTAACAATGCACATGTGTATGATATTGTAGCCAAATAGGCCACAGTGAGTGTACTGACACATATGGCAGCATGAAGTACCATACCTGACTGAAACATCATGCTGATATGATGTCTGTCACCTCACATGTGGCCAGACTTGTAGGTGTAATGCATGAGTCCAGATGCTTGGTTTTACAAGTGAACTGTTCATGTTCTGGGTCACATTAAAGGCTGTTAAAAGTATGGACTGACATATCGGGATCCTAATTTGTATGTAGCAGGAACACCTTGCATCTTAACAGGGGTGTGTACACAATTTATATACACTGTATACCACTAATGTGCCTCACATGTCCCTACCTTAGGCTGTTTGCCCAGCCCATTTTGCAGGCCTCTGTCCAGGCATCTTGGCACTGACAAGTAGTGTGGTATGATACAGGAATGTTGAATTCAAGTCAGATAGGCCCCAGTGGTGACCACTGTGATACAATGAAGTTAACCCCACCACAAATGAGCATGCACATAAAGCAATAAACCTATTACATAAAGTAATATAGCTATTACTGATAGTTGTGTGCATGGTAAATTGCATGCCCTTCACATGCCTGGGGTACTGCCAGGCAACAACAGAACAATGTCATACTCACCAGCTTCAGAGCATCCTAGGTAGCTGTGAGAGGGAGGTATTGTTAGCAGACTCACATGTGGCCTTGGTACAGAATGGATGCAGCATGTATGCAGCTTTACAGTACTAATCCTAATAATACACAATGTTCTGTTCTCATCATAGAGCTGCACCTCTGTGCATTAGAAAACCTCATCCACAACTGTAAGCGGACCCGACACATGGATGTAGATACAATAAAGATACATGTATGTCTGATAGATTTGTGTAGTAATCCTCACTGGGCCCTTACCTGCACATTCCCTGTGAATTGTGTGGGTGCCACCCACCTCCAGCATGTTGACCTCTGTACCATGATGTTGTACTGGGTGTGTGCCCCAAGGTTGGTGGGGGCTCATATGCTACACAATTTGGTTGTGTGATGGATGACAAAGAGAAATGTGAAGTCATTTTTATGATGTGGTGATGATTGTACCCAAGGGTGACAGAGTGGTCATTGCAGCAGATGTCAATGGACATGTTGGTGAAGGGAACAGAGGATCTGTGGAAGTGATGGGTATGCATGGTGTTAAAAGGAATGCAGACAGTGAGATGGTAGTGGGGTTTGCAAAACAGATGGACATGTCCGTGGTGAATATGTACTATAACATGAGGGAGGAGCATAGGGTGAGTTACAAGACTGTAGTAAGATGCACAAAGGTGGAATATATCCAATGTAGGAGGGCCAGTCTGAAGGAAATTGGAGACTGTGAAGTGGTGAAGGGAAAAGTGTATTTAGGCAGCATAGAATGTTGGTCTGTAGGATGATGTTGGTGATCAAGAAGAGGGGGAGTGTGAGTTCAGCAGCAAGGATCACATGGTGTGAATTGGAAAAGGGTGATCATGAGGTGAAGTTCAAGGAAGGATTAAGACAGGCATTGGGTGGCACTGTCAATTTACCACATATCTGGGGAAGTACAGCAGAACTACTAAGGGAGATAGCTAGAAAGGTTCTTGGTGTGACATGTGGATGGATGAAATAGTACAAGGAGACCTGGTGGTGGACTGAGGAAGTACAAGATAGAATGCAGAGAAAGGATGGAGAAGAAGGAGTGGTACTGTCAGAGAGATGAGGAAAGTAGACAGGAGTGTGAGGAGATGAGGTGCATGGCAAAGCAAGATGTGGCAAAGGCTAAGGATGAGGCATATGAAGTGTTGTAAGACAATTTGAGAATTACTGGATGGTTGTATTACTTTTTGCCATGTTCAGTCATTTTAGTTGTTTTGCTAAGAGATTGTTGTATGTCTGACCATTGTTTATGGCCTATCATGATGTTGTAGGAGTGTACTGTTCACTTATTTATTTAGACTGTGGGGAGGCAGATGTGAGTGTCATGGGTCATTTTGTATCCAGCTTTGCATGCTGCCCCAGTTATGTGTGGTCTTTTTTGTATGGGAATTTTGAGACATGTATGCAGATTTTATATATATATATATATATATATATATATATATATATATATATATATATATATATATATATATATATATTATACACATATATGTATCTCCATACATATATCTCTCTCTGTGTATATGTTCCTTTTCAGATATATATATATCTATATATATATATATATATATATATATATATATATATATATATATATATATATATATTTGTAGATACCAATCCTTCCTAATTGCACAGTGTTGATTCCCTATTGTAAACTGGCTGTAAAGTAGGGTATGTTTGAGAAAACATCCTAAAACCATACACCTGAGATGGCTTACTGGTAAATTGCTTTGGCTATGGTGTGCAGGGCCCTGGGTACATGAGCTATAAGGGCTGTTTATTTTGTTGCTAGGCAGAACAAGGACTGTTGGATACAGGTGATTAAGGCAGTTTCATGAGGGCTTAGCCTCCACACACACTGCACATTTCCATACTGTACAAGGGCTGGTAATGTTGACCACAGTACAGGAGCCATGGAACAGTCTTCACGTTATAGTCTGGGTTGCGTGCAGTAAAGACGTGTCACTGTAGTAGCAACAACTACATAGCCAGGGGTTCTAATCTGAGAAACCCCAAGTCTGTGAACTTTTGGGTGTCAGTACAGTATCCTGTGTTTGAGTGAGTACTATGTCCACTTAGAGGGTGGCTCTCACATTTTAGACAGTGGCACTCCCACTACATGCCCCAAGGTCCACTGTATGTGGTCTGCTGTCTGCATCAATCTCACCATTATCTGACAAAAATATTCTGCCCAATAAGGCCTTTGCTGTGTGCAGGAACTATGTAACAGTATGCCCTGACTGACAGGATAGTCAGGGCTGCTAAACCCAGGTGTGCCAAAAGTGTGTATGACTGTATGCATTTGTCAATGTGTATATGCCAGTATGTTATAGTATGTTGTGTCCATTCACACCCAGTACATCCCCTATTGCCATACTGTACAAGGCCTGGTGATGTAGTCCTCTTTACAGGAACTTCAGAACACACCTCACCCTACAAGCGCCGTGGTGTGTGCAATTAAGGCAGAACACATAAGTAGCAATAACTACATAGCTAGGGGTTCTAATCTCAGTGTTGGCAAGTGTGTGTGTGTGTGTGTGTGTGTGTGTGTGTGTGTGTGTGTGTGTGTGTGTGTGTGTGTGTGTGTGTGTGTGTGTGTGTGGGGATCTACTTCAGTTTGCAGTAAAACCATTTCTCAAATGTTCATTTGACTGAGACCAAATTGGCAAAAGCTGAAATTGCAAATGAATCATCTTGTGGAATCTCATTTTACCAAAACTAGTAGTGGCAATGTAAATGCCCTTTTCCCCACTGTACAGTTGTACAGCAATACTGGAGTTATTATATCTAGTTGGTGTGGTCATTGGGGGTACAGACCCCCCACATTGGGGGTAGTGTTGTGTGGATCTCCACGTGTAGTGTGCTGCTATACTGTTGAGTCTATGTTAAGGGGATAAGTAGTTGTTAATCTAACTAGCTGTGGCCCCCACACCACCACAACTATTTATACCAAGTCCAGGATTGCATTACAGTGGAGAACAGGACATATACCCTGCCACTACTATTTTCAGTGAAATGATAGTTGGCGGACTGAATATTAAGTGATATGAGGTTTTGGCAATTCGGTCTTGGTGGCATTACATTTGAAAAAATGAGTTATCTGCAAAGTGAAGTACATCCATGTGAACAGTACTATGTGTGTTGCACCAACACAAAAGCCACTGTGTGTGTGTTATTCATAAACGTTTGGTGTGTGCCACCCAGTACACTTACCCTTGTCCACTGTACAAGAGCCACTTACATCAGCCACCATGCACTTATCTGTATACACCCCTCAGACCTATCAACCATGTGGCACATGCAATAAATGTTATACAGTCTTGTTACTTGGGTTCAGCTGTATACCAGATATGACACAGTCAATATGTTGCCACACTGCCACATCCCTTGTAGGAAAAGACAGCAGGCCAACATCCTCCTTACACACAGACACCTAGAACACAAACAGAATACATTATGGAGACCACATTCAGTCAGTGTTAATAACAGCAATAATGCATCATGGCAGGACAGCTACACACTCTTACATGTAACCATTAAACATGCTGGCTGACAACACTTTAAACAGCATTACATTGCTAAACTTTAATATATTCACCTTGTGCATCAGACCCATATTAGCATGTTCCTGCATCAATGGTATGGATGACAGGGATGTGGCACAGGTATCATCATATACACAGGGTGTGGTGTTGGTTTGCCAGAGGCCTAGGCTGAGCCATTTGGTTGACATCATGTGTGTGGGTTAGGGGGCTGTTTATTAAATGGGCCATGCGGAGGAGGTGTGTGTATGCATGGAGGTCCCCTAGCTGTGAGGGTGATGTGTGTGTGTGTGTGTGTGTGTGTGTGTGTGTGTGTGTGTGTGTGTGTGTATGGCTGTACACAGTTATGTTAGACATCTGTGGACCATACATGTCAGGATGTACAGTTCACTGTGTCAGGCCACGGACACGGGAACTGGGCCTGCCAGGGGTTGCACGGGCACCATCAGGCAGAAGCCCAGATATGGTACTCCCCCCTGATGATGACAATTGTCTGCTGGATGTGCATCCCTGTTGGGAACAACCAGGACCATGTGCCCATTACCTGCTGCATTGTGATGCAGACAGCACCCCCTCTGCAGTGGAGCTGCTGGTACTGCCACTATGGGAGTGGAGGTGAGATGTTACAAGGCCACATAGACCCTCAGCTGTTCATTGGGCTGTGCCATGTCCACATGGCCAATGCCCTACTCCCATCACATGCTCTAGCACAGACATCCCACGGTCAAGGATTGCCACCATCTCACACAACCATCTATCCATGACCTCTGCATAACAACGGTGGGCATCTGCAAGATCACGGATGTTGTCACGTACAGCAGGTAGAGTATCCCTCTGAAGCCTCAGACCATCTCTGGTGTAATGTTCCATATGTGCCTGTGTCTCCATGACGGTCCAAAACATGCGTCTGGTGACACCTGCTGTGGCACTTGTAGCAGGGGCATGATGGTTAGCAGTCCTCCTATGAGTGCCCCTGTTCATCCACCTGTGTGGGACCTTACCTGTTATCTGGCTATGGCTGGTGTCTACAGACACACTTGCCATAGTCACCACACTTTCCCATCTCATGCCACCACCTGCCAACTGTCCCTCATCTATGGCAACTGGTGATGGGGTATGAGTGGGCATTGTGACTGTATCCAGGGATGGGGTTGAAAAAAGTGGGATGCCAACCAATGGCACAGATTCAGCCCCTGACAGCCCTGCCTCTGTCTCACTATGCCTGTCATCATTGTTAGAGTCTGCAGAAACACTGGCATCAGTTTCCCTGCAGGAGGGTCCTCGACCCACATCGCCACCTGTGAGGGGAAGACAATATATGTAAATTAATAACTGTACATTATGGTTTATGTCCACACCACACACACACACACACACACACACACACACACACACACACACACACACACACACACACACACACACACACACACACACACACACACACACAAACACTTACAGGCGAGGTGGCACAAAGAGGTTAAACAGACCTCACATTACCCAACAATTGACATGCATGGCACATGGCACTCACCATTACAGATTGCAGCCAGACATAATCCCTGTTACTAACAATATACATCTCTGAGATTCATGAGTCATGTTAGTAGGTGATGTGCCTTCCCCTGGAACACACCACACCCATGTACACATTAATGCTGTGTGCCTGTATAGCACACTGGCATCTACTGTAGACCATACCAGATAATTGTACAAATCAATGCTGAATGCATAGATGACTGGCAGTTATGCTTGCTCTGTTCCTCACAACCCCTATGTGTTTGTCTGGCACATAACTGGGATGATATGAGAATTGATGTCACTAATTAATGACTGATATTTGATTTGCAGATCTCATCATCATCAGTGCATGTATGTGCCATAAAATCTGGTTGCACCAACGACATTCAAAACTTAATTTGTATATGAGGAGAGTACGCACACCTGTTGACATGCCAGTGCTTCTATGATATGAAATGGGGCCACAATACTGCATTTGAAAACATTACACACACCTGATATGTGATATATGACCTGTGCAATCCAATCAAGAATCAAACAAATGTATTAGTCATGAGGATAATGAATGAGATGCATACAATATGGGGGTTGCATAAGTGTGAACACCCTCAAACCAATGGTTTGTTGAAGCACCAGTTAAGTGAACTACAACAGTCACTATTCTTGGTAAGGGGTATACTAGAATGGCACATCTTGATTTGACGTTATTTGGTCTGTCTTCACTACAAAGGTTCCCCCAACTCTGCCAGGTTTCAAGGCCAGCTTATGTGCACAGTCCTTGAAGGCCACAAAGGGGCTTTACTATTGCTGTTGAGTCTAGCTTATGTCTGGGCCAATTCATAACCTTGAATGTGTTCAGATACAACCATACTTAGCTAGCTTTGAATGTATGCTTCAGTTCACTGTTGTGTTTGAAGATGAAACCCCTCCCCACCCTCAGCCTTATTGCAGATGCTTGACAACTGTAGGCCACACGCAAGTGTTATTTTGCAGTGTTCAAAATCCCCTCCACCATGTCTACAAGCCTAGTTCCAGCTAATGAACAGCAATGCTAAGGGTGTACACTGGCACCAGCAAGCTTCAAGTTGGGGATGGTGGCCCTGAGGTGAAGTGAGGTGTTGCTTATGCATCACACATATCTCTATGAAAAATGTGTCTAGGTTTGAACCTTGGTGTCATGACACCATTACACATTGCAACACATGCCTTTGGCAGACTTGGTATTATGCCCTGGGTGGTGTTTCTTGTGGGGAAAACCTTCTGTCTACTTACCCTACCCCATAGGCCACAGTTATGCGGAATCCAGGCAATTGTTGCCACCAGTACTGCACAGGCAGTACTTGCTAGACATTCCTGCAACTCCTTCAGTGTTGCTGCATGTCTCCTGGCAGCATCCCTGACTAGTTTTCTACATGTCTTGTCATCTATTTTGGATGTGCATCTGCTTCTTTTCAGCATCACTGTTGTCCCATATTTAATATACCTCTAGATCACTGTCTGCACTGTTTTCCATGGTATATGCAATAGTGAGGTAACTTTTTTCCCTACTCCTGACTGCTACATTTCAGATTTGGGATCCTTTTGATGCTTTGTAACCTGTGTGCAAGCCATGGCTGCTTCTGTTGCAGGCAACTGAGGAAATGTCATGGACATACTTCTCGGACAGCACACCATTACTTGGTGTGACATTGAGGCCCTGTACTTGATGGCAGGTGTGTACTCAAGTAGAATGAATGCTGTCAGTACATCACAAGCTGCCTCCACAATATGTTATTTTGAGTGTGTGCACACATATGCATCCAGTGTTTTGTAAGGTGTGTATACCCCATATTTGTTGCACTAACATATAATGCTATTTTAAATATCAATTGTTAATGTTAGGATCACATTACAGGTTATAAAAGGTGTGGAATGTATTACTGTGGTCTGTCATTGTATACATCAGGAACAGTTGCCTTCTTAATATGTGTATGTACACTGTTGTATCCACTGTATAAGGGTAATGTTTCATACATGTCCCTACTGTAGCCTATTTGTCCCACTATTTTGTTTGTCTCTGTCCACACATCTTGCACTGACAGGTTGTGAGGTATACTGGAGGAATCCTACATACCCCTCAGATATGACACCTTGGTGACCACTGTGATGCAGTGCAGTTAACTCCAACAAAACTGAACATGTACATCATGCATTATGGGTAGGTGTGATAAATGTGTGCATGGCAAATAGCATAGGCTTAACATGGCTGGTGTATTAGCAAACTTCAACAAAACAATTCCATACTCACCAGCTACAGGCTGCTGTCCCAGTTGTATAGCAGAGGGACCTAAATTGTTGTAGGAGAGAGGTAATATCAGTAGCCACTGATGTGACCTTGGCACAGGGTGGAAGCAGCATTTCAGCACATTAACAGTACAAACCCCAATACCACAAAATATGCTGGCCATCACCATAGATGTACATGTCTGTGCATTACTAAACACCAGCAATACCTACTATCTCATCTGACATATGCATGTAGATAGTATACAGATAGAAATGGATAAGCAACAATGTTCTAGTAATGTGCACTGGGGCCTTACCTGCATGGACTTGGTCCAGTGTGTGGGTACAAACCCACCTCCACAATGCTTTCCTCAGCTTCATGGCTTGTGTGTTGGGCGGGTGTTCCAAGGTTGGCGAGGAGCTCCTTGGTGGGTGTCAGAGGGGGCTGGATGGCTGGGCCCCCACCTGTGGCTAGTCAGTCCTTTGCTACAGCAGCAGCCCATTGATGGGCATGGTGGATGAGGTAGGTTGTCTGATGCCGCACCTGCTCATAAGTTCTGCTGTGCAGGCCGGCATCATTTACCCTGTGGACTAGATCATTCCACAGGGTGGTTCTCTCCCGCGCATCTTGTGCTCTCCATACAAACAACAGGGCATAATGTTCAATCATGTATTGGGTGATGATGTCCGTTTCCCCAACAGAGAATACTGGTAGGCAAGCCCTCTGCATGTTACCTTGAAGACATAAACAGGAAAAAAGGTCACAGGACCTCATATGGTTGTCAAATTGCACATCAACAGTGGATATTACTTGCAAATAATCCAAACTACACCATAACCCTCCAATCTATCATGGCTATAGCAGCTTGCATTACACTCCTGGCCCTGAGCTATCTTACTCCCCCCAGTGTCGGACACTTAATTGCATAATCCTCTATTCTCCATTCATTTCTGTGTAGAGGGATGGGAGTGGCCATCATCCATGTGGATGGTGGCAGGTCTGTGTTTGACTGTGGTGTGTGATGGAGCTGTGAGCACATGCCTGAGTTCATGTAGGAGGCAGACAGTGATGTTATTATGCCCCATGGAGATTTGCTGTTGTTGCCATCAGTAGGCAATATGTACATGCTCTCCATTGCTGAGGGAGGAGTGTGGTTGATGTGCATATCCTCCTATGCAACTGGGGTGGACATGGTGGCAATGTTCCCACCTAACCTCGGATGCTCATAAGCCTACTACTTATTATACAGCAGGAACTTCTTATTGTAACAATTGTTAATGTCTGTTATGTACTTTGCAGATAAAGATTCTAGTTGTCTACTGATGTACTATGTTCTTCATCTGTAACTATGTTTGTAATTAATTGCTATGTTAATAAAATTGTTAATCTTTATGTAAATCCAATGTAACTACTGTCTGTATATTTTAACTGCAGAGCTTTTCTCCCCGGGCCTCCGCTGAAAATGGACCTACGTCCAGTCGGACACTCCTGGTCAACAAATGTAAATAAATAAATAAATAACCTGTCTGATGCAGGTTGCCTATATCCATGGCATGTGTGTATGAGTTGTGCTTTACCCCAGTACATGGTGAATTGTGTTGTTGCCTCTGAGACTGGCAACATATGTGGAGACACTGCTGCACTTGTCCTTGGTGCTGTGGATATGTCTGATTTGTAGTCATAGTCAGACTTACAGGAAGTCACCTTTGAACTTACATGCTTGCTCAGCTAGAGGTGGACTTGCTTCCAAGTTGTTGCCTGCATCTATGTGTCCCTGTACAGCCAATATAGCATCATATTATGTGGTTTGTGTATTGCTGATGTCCATCAAAGGGAATTAATCTACCTTGGTGGAGGCTGGTTATTCAGGTCAGGTACAGCTGAGTCCATATAGCTACAGTGGATATAAAGTGTACGCACCCGTTACAATGCCTGGTATTTATGCAATTGAAACATGACACCACAATAACTCATTTCAAAACAATTCCCACCTTTAATGTTACCTATAGCCTGTAGAATTCAATTGAAAACATTACAGTCTGGTCTGTGAAAACATGGAAATAATAATCAGTACAATAAGCCAGTTGAATGAGTGTGCACAACCTTAATCTGATATGTTGTTTATCCACCTATTGAGATGGTTACAGCAGTCATTTGTCTTAGTTTGGACTCTAACATTATGGCACATCTTCACTTGACAATAGTTGCTCACCTTCCTAGAAGCACCTTGTTTGTTTTTCAATGGAATTGTACAGGTTAGGGGGTCACATTCAAGATGCAAAACATTATGAAATTATTTTCTGTGGTCTCACTGTCATACAGCACACAGACCTGGCATTCCAACAGGGGTGTGTACACTTGTGATATCCACTGTATATAGGTGTTGATATAGCTGCTAGTGGTAGGCATGGACAGAGAGTCCTAACACAGTTGGACACTTCTCTGATTACCCAAATTAACAGAAACCCTAACAATCATACCTTACTTGACTGGATCCTAGTCAACAAAACCCCTCACTCTTACCTAGCAGGCTGCTTACCTGACAGTCTTAGTGACCACTCCCCCACTTTCCTAATTCAGCACCACGCAAACAGTCTCAAGCCCATTATCCACAGGCAGATACGGAACAAGTCCAACTTCATCCCCAGCTCCTTCATCTCCTCCGTGCAAAAAATTAACTGGTCACCACTAAAATACCTCAACCTAGATGAGGCTGTCCACTTCTTCAACAGTACCTTCCTCTCCATCCTAAACACCCATGCTCCTGTAAGAAATGCCAAAGTCAGATCCAGGTGTGCCCCATGGTTACAGAAGACCACCAGAACCCTAATGAAATCCAGAGATAAGGCCTGGGAGCACTGGCAACTAACAAAAAATAACTCAGCTAGGCAATCATTCCTTGAACTGTGCAGTAAAGCCAAAAAACAAATAAAATTAGACAAATCCCTCTACTATAAATCCACCCTAAACTCTACCAACCACAACCCTAAGCAATTCCGGTCCACTATTAACAATATCCTCCACCCAGGGAAGGTTGATACCCCCCAGCTGTCCATTCCCCCCTCCTCCAGCAGTATTGCTGAATCCTTCAACAAACACTTCACTGAAACTATAACATCTCTAAACAAACAACACTTCCCTACAATAGCCCCCCCAACTCCTAACCCTAAACCCCCACTCCTATTTTCTTCTTCACTTCAGTACCTACCTCCAACATAAAAAGACTATTGTCAAAACCTAAACCCACAAAACTCGCAGCTGACAACCTCCCCTCTGAGTACTTAAAAATTACATCTGATACACTAGCCTACCCAATTTCAATTCTAATCAACCATTCCATAACAGAAGGCTATGTTCCCTTGATATGGAAAATATCTCACATCATTCCCCTCCACAAAGTCACCCCCTCCACTGACCTCTCCAATTACCACCCCATTGCTATCCTCGCCCCCCTCACTCCAAGATACTTGATAAATGTATCAACACCGAGGTCTCCAACTACCTCCTAGCTAATAATTTCCTCTCCAAAACCCAACATGGTTTCAGGCCATATCACAGCACTACCTCTGCTCTGTTCTCCTTCACCAACACTATACTTCATCACAAAAACAATGGCCTCTTCTCTAATGTCGTATTTCTAGATCTCTCAAAGGCATTTAACATGGTATCTCATGAGCTACTACTCTCTACTCTCCCCAACCTCTCCTTCTCACAAACAGACTGCAACTGGTTCCACAGCTATCTACATGGATGCCAGCAATCAGTAATCTGGAACAATAACACATCACCTCACCTCCCAGTTACTCTCGGAGTTCCCAAGGGTCTGTCCTTGGCCCTCTGCTATTCTCACTTTTCACTAACAACCTACATACTGCCATCACACAAACATCTCTTATACAGTACGCAGATGACTCTACTCTCATATTCTCTGCCCCCACTCTACCAGAACTACAACAAATCACACAAGAATCATTCTCTTCTGAAGAAAGCTGGCTATCCAATGCTCAGCTCCTACTCAACCCAAGTAAGACAAAACATCTCCTGTTCCAACCTTCCAAAGCCACCCAAAACACCCCCAATTTCAACATTCTTGCCAAAGACGATACCATCATCTTCCTATCAGAACAGACAAAATTACCTAGTGTGGAAATAGACAACAAAACTAGATTTGACACCCACATATCTCTCACAATAAAAAAGTTCACAAGAAACTTGGTGCATTATATTAAAGCCACCAATTCCTAACCAAGGCAGCTAGAATCTCCATAGCCAATTCCCAGCTAATCTCCACCCTACTCTATGCATCCCTGATACTTATCAACCTTTGACAGACCTACACAAGCTGGATGCTTGTTACAACAAAATTGCTAAATTTGCCACGGGAACCTCCTACTGCATCCATCATTGTATCTCCCTTAAAGAACTAAACTGGCTAGAACTCCCACAACTCCTTTGCTTTAATCAACTCACCCTCGCTCATAATCTTATTAACCACCCCCTTAATATCCCTTCCCTTCAAACCCTTCTCCAGCCCTATCACCCCACTAGGCCCCTAAGATCAAGCAACAAAAATCAACTCACTGTTATCAAACCCAAAAATGCAGCAGAAGAAGCCATATTTTCATGTACCATATCTAAACTTTGGAACAATCTTCCACCCTCTATAACTACTCTACCTTCCAGCAGCCTTTTCAAGACTGCCCTCAAATTCCACTTAAATTTGCACTGGCTTTGTCCTAACCACAATCAGAAATAGCTAGTTGTCTTTATATACTTTAACATCTTGTCTGACAACGTTGTTATTAATTTTATAAATGACGAGAAACTATCTTAACTTGCAACATTTTCTGTATATACTGTTGATAATCAATATCTTGTAATTGTATTAAAGCCAACAACCTGTAATGTTGTTTACTATTGCTGCAACTTTGTATCTATATCATGTACATGATGTGGAGCTTTCCTCCCTGGGCATCTGCTGAAAAAGGACCTGCGTCCAGTCGGACTTTCCCGGTAAACAAATGTAAGTAAGTAAATAAATAAATAAATGTTATTAGTTTTGTGCCTTCCAGTTGAACATACTCACACATACATGTGCTCAGGGGATACCTGGTATACATTCCTGTTCTATGTTAGTATAGCACACTGTATTTGCAGTATTGCTGCTCAATCACACTTCTCAACCTGTTATAGCAGTAAATCTGGACAATGGCACACATAAATGGGTGACAAAAGGGACATCTGTGTTAATATAGCTGCGCCATTCATTAGTAAGTTAACTGCACAGTAGGTTTTGACATCACTGTGATAACCTGGGAGATGTCCAACAGTCATAAGTAAGCTATTATGTTACACTGTCATTGCTCACAGACTTGCCAATGGTTTGGCTGACATAACACAGGTATATGTGTATGTGACTACAGATATCAGTCACAAATGTGCTTATTGTCCAGCAGAACACTGTACAGTTAAATGTTATTAATTCAATATATCACATGCAGTTCAACACAGATGTCTGCAACAATACTTTACTATGTACATGCCCTATATAGGTCTCTTAGGTTTACAATACAAACATGTATCATACTCATATTCACAGGTAACATATGGATATGGACAACATCCCATTAACTGGCCTAGCAGTGGCACAGGCACAACTGTTTGACAAGACACCCCAGAGGTTGTCATATGTGATCTGTCCTTTCCCAGGGTGAGTCAGGCTCCTGAACTGTGATCTTGCCTCGCAACATACAACGTGTAAAGAAACAGCAAACTAAATAACCAGTATTAGAAGAAGCAAGCCAGGATCCATGAACCAATGTTTAATGAGCGCTTTCATTTTTTGGAATAAAAAACTTCATCAGAATGATTACAAATGAACAGTGACTGACCCAACTTATATAGCAATCTTGCTTACAAGAATGTTAATTAGCAATCAGCTTAAAGGTGTAGTCTCTAAAACACAAATCCAATAAATACATACCTTAAAATACATAAAATTTATAATATATAAACATACATGATCTGTTAAAAACATATATATGTAAACTCACAGAAAACATTTCATTGTAAATAAATATTTGCTTATATATAAAAATAAATATATGTTATAAACTGCATATTAATCACATATATCCTTCAGCCCTTAGTCTAAGTATAGGGCTGATGGAAATGTTACTATTAAGGCCTGGGTATTCGGTATGTTTTTAACAGATCATGTATGTTTATATATTATACATTTTATGTATTTTAAGGTATGTATTGGATTTGTGTTTTAGAGACTACACCTTTAAGCTGATTGCTAATTAACATTTTTGTAAGCAAGACTGCTATATAAGTTGAGTCAGTCACTGTTCATTTGTAATCATTCTGATGAAGTTTTTTATTCCAAAAAACGAAAGCGCTCAATAAACATTGGTTCGTGGATCCCTTATCCCCACTGTAGTCCGATCTCGCCCACTACCACTTCCCCCCGATTCCCTGTACTTTTACGAAAGTTTCAGAAAAGCACTTTTTCGTTAAAAAGTGCTTTCGCGAAATTGTGACAGCCCGTTTCACTTTTGGTGAAACAGTCTTTTGTTAGACTGTCCTAGACTCATATATATATATATATATATATATATATATATATATATATATATATATATATATATACATACAAACACACACACACATACACACACACATACACACACACATACACACACACACACACACACACACACACACACATATATATATATATATATATATATATATATATGTATATAGATACACACACACATATATATATATATATATATATATATACATATATATATATATATATATATATATATATATATATATATATATATATACATATATATATATATATATATATATATATATATATTTATGTATATGGGAATACTTCTGATTGTCAAAAACCCAGTTTATTGACAATCAGAAGATCAAACCCATTTAGGCGAAAGTGTACTACATCGAAAGTGTACTTTTGCAAAAGCCAGTTCTCCGAAGTGCATTGCAGTGGGGATAAGGAAATTTATCCTTTTCCCCACTGTAGTTCAATCTCAGAGTTAGTATATTTAAGTAGGGGGTGTGGGGGCTGCAGGGGGGAGCTTGCTGCCCTGCAAAATATTGTTTAAAGGAGTTTTGTTTTGTTTTACAGTTCAGAGAACCAGCTTTTCTGAAAGTGCACTTTTGATCAAGCAACATAGACTGATATATATATATATATATATATATATATATATATATATATATATATATATATATATGGTTTACTATCATTATTTCGAATCACACTCGGTCGACCACACTATGTTCGACAACGGGAAGTCGAACACAGCAAAGTCGAACTTTAAAAGCAAGCCTAGGAATGGCTTTTAACATGGGTTGAGATAGGGGTTCACTGCTATTGCCGAACTACAAACCTCGCCCCTATCTCGACCCATGTTAAAACCCATTCCTAGGCTTGCTTTTAAAGTTTGACATTGCTGTATTCGACTTTCCATTGTCTAACATAGTGTGGCCAATCGAGTGTGATTCGAATTAATGATAGTAAAACCTATATATATATGTATATATTTATTTAAATATATATATATATATATATATATATATATATATATATATATATATATATATATATATATATATATATATACATACACACCTCAGTATTTATTCCATACATATCTATTTATCTCTCTCTATGTATACGTTTCTTTTCAGATATATATATTTGTAGATACCAATCCTTCCTACTTGCACAGTGTCTCTTCCTTATTGTAAACTGGCTGTAAAGAAGGGTATGTTTGAGAAAATATCCTGAAGCCATATATCTGAGGTGGCTTACTGGTAAGTTGCTTTGGCTATGATGCCCAGGGTCTTGGGTTTAAGGGCTGTTTATTTTGCTGCTAGGCAGAAGAAGGACTGTTGGATACAATGTGATTAAGGCAGTTTTGAGCTGCTTTAACAATGTTTGTGCGGGTTTGTATGAAGGTACGCTGTGCTAATGTATGGTTAAATGAATAAGCACTTACACCATATAGGCTTCACTTACCAGTGTGCAAATCTGCTTAGCATTTACACTTAAGCAATGCCTAAACCTGCTAAGCATAGCTCAGCCCTTGTAACCACTGGTCACATTCCAGTCTGATAAAATAGCAGGGTAATGACATCTTTAATATGTATATTTAATTTCCTGTACATAACATGCTTCTATGTTCTGTCATTACAGTAGCAAGGTATGTGACTATACTGTATAGGTCACTTGGGTATACATGGGTAGTACCACTATCTTTTTTCTTTGTATTTGTTTTATACATGGGTAGTATCCCAGGTTATATGCAGTCACACTTGCATGTTACACCAGCTACAGTGCACTGGTTGACAAAAATAGTTTAACACATATTGTATCATTATGTTAATACTTTTAACAGTGCTTTTCCAAATAAAAGTAGATTGCAGATTGTAGTACTAGAACCATATACCCCTGCATGCAAAGTTGGGCCTCTGAGTACTGACTATCTTGTTCTCGGTGTTTGAGCTATATATTTTTATATATTTCCTATTGGATATTGATCTGATATTATGACATTAACTGTAGACTACTATTTTCTTGGACGTGCTATTGAGGACTGCTGTCATGTAGTAATGGCATACCTTTCACTTTCAGACTTCTATCTTTCAAAACATTCATCCTAATGCATAACATGTTTGCTGTCCACTTTCTGTCTGTCCTCTGTTTAAATGTGCTGATGTTTGGTATTGCTAAGACCATACCACTATGTAGGTGCCCACATAGTATTGTGCTGTGGGCCTAGACACTGCTGCTCATTCCTACATATGGGACATTCCTTAATGTGGGCCTTGCCTCTTTTCCTTGCCTGTGTGAGGGACATTACAGAGGTGTGGGCTACAGATTCACATACAGTAGGTGGCAATATGTCACAGGACAGGACATGTGGAGACAGCCAAACAACATGGGGGACATTTCCCCAAATTTGTGAACCGATTCTATGTCATCAGTGCTGTAATACACATGGTGGATTGATAGATTGACAGGGTTTGTGTGGATATGCATTTAGTGACTTCACGACTGACAGTGATATGTCTCTGACATACCTCTCTACTGGCACGCTGTCGACAAACTGGCCACATGTTTGCCTGTTATGTTTTGTCTGTTCCCCAGACAGTTGGTGTCCTTGGTAAATCAGTCGTGGACTCTGGGGAAGGCAGTCAGTAAATACTCACATCTATTGGTATTACTGATGTCATATTCCTCATACAGGATGTTACAACAAACCCAGTAACATCTCCAACTGTCTCAGTGTATGACAGCAATATGTCCAGTCTATCCCTGTGTTTGTGTCTCTGTCCCCAAATGATGTCAGGCTTTGTCCAGATGCCAATGAGGCTCAGACGTATTTATTATCATTGTTTCTTGCCTTCATTCCTGCTACCATTCCAGTGATATAGCAGACCCACAGACATGTCAGGGAAGAGACCATAGATACGAGTCCTGAGCCTGCACATTCTGAGGTGAACTGTACATGTGAGAGGCCTGTGTAGGTCTGGCCATTGTTAACATACTGTCATGACTGTGTACATGTCATGTGTACATGCTATTTTGGCTGTGTATGGAGGGGGGGGGGATGTAAGTGTTATGTCTCCTACTTTATCTGACTGTGCATGCTGCTCCAGTTTCCGCTGATATATTAGCTCTATGCGTTTGTAGGGGCAGACTGAGACATGTCCTGTACTAAGGTCAGGATTCAGACTACACTGAGAATTGGGACTGTATATGTAGGGCTAGTGTGTGAGTGGCAAAAATGATATATTTGTTCACACAGTATGTATACTCTACTGTTCACATAACTTACTGGCATGTGACTGTGACTGTGGTGATATTGGTTGTGGGTATGCACTTTCACACTTGTGTCTGTTTGTCAGTGCTGTTACATCCCTGTAGTGCCTGATATATTTGCAAATACATGTGTAATTACCCATTGCAGATTCCCTAATTCAATTACTTGTGATATTTCACTAAATATATGTTAGAGCACATAGGAGGGTGTTACTACAGTAGCTGTGTTAGCTTATTTACGCCAGTACATCAGATACATCCCCATTTTCATGGCTTCCACCCACGATTTTGTGTCAGCCTTGGTCCAGATTCATTTCTGTAAGGGGTTCTGAGCATACCTGTCAACTTCCTGGATTGTTTCAGGATGTCCAGGTTTATTGCTCATATTTTTGGTCTGTTTTACAGATTATTCTTATTTCTCTGTTAAATCACTGTGATGATATGATTATTGTCAGAAAATGAGGACATACATTTCATTTACCTACGTCACATCCATCAGAATATGTATGCTGAAACAAACTGTGTCACTCTGTCAAGAAGAGTACAGGGGGACAATGACCTCTTCCTTCATGGATGCTAATGCATTAGTACTAACATATGCCACACAGAAGGACTTTCTGACCACAGTGGCAATGTGGTAGGCAAAAGAGAAATTGCTGACAACCTGTGTACCCAGATCTATTATAATGCCTTGTTTGTTCAGGGGACTACCACTGATGTGGTAATTCATGGAAAAGGGGTTTTCCCCAAAAGGGATGACAACACATTTTCTGATATTGAGCTTAAGGCAATGGCTCTGACACCAGTCATTGGTCTCAGTGAGGCCTTTCAGTAGGATGCCAACATCACTTGGGTAGTTAATAATAGCTCCCGACTTGCAATTGTCTGCAAACATTGTCAGCCAGAGTCCCTTCATGTTGGCATGGACTTCAGAGAAGTTGATACTAAACATGAGAGGACCCAGGACAGACCACTTTGGGACTCAACTTATGACTGCTCAGCAGTCTGACTTGGAGTCAGCTATTTCCACACTGTGAGTCCTAGCTGTGACCCATTTTGCAACCCACCTAGTGATATAAGGGTTGATGCCTAGCTTAGTGAGTTTTTGCATGATGCCTGAGTGGGGAATATTATCAAAGGCTTTGGCCAGATCAAGGTAGGCTGTATGTGCCACCTTGCCTTCATCCACAGCTCAGGTGACTGACTCCAAGAAGTTGACCAGGTTGACTGAGCAGGTATGATCTACC
>NC_056745.1:428158255-428173255 GCF_019279795.1 Protopterus annectens | reverse complement strand
TTAACACAAGAATACTATTCAGATATCAGATCTTGGTGCATGAAACATTTCATATCAACTAATCTCGTGTCTTACAGTGGCACTAACTTTGTCAGATGAGACTTGATTTTTAACTGCTTTCAGAGCTATAGTTGCTGTGCATAACCTGTACACATTTCAATTCATACAATACCAGAGTAAACACAACCAGTCTAGGGTTTTGAATTTTATTGACAGGCAGTTACAGTTTTATTTATATATAACCTATATGAGAGTATTACTGCAATATTGTCTGGTTTATTCAGTACAAACCATACTTATTTTTAATACTGCCAGTGACATTCTACTTCTTTATGTTTATTTAGTATGAATACTACAAGCTAGATTGTTACTCACCAGCCTCGCAACAAAGCCTTTGCAACCTGCTTGCATGGGCTTCCTGGTTTGCAGCCCGCTCAGCTAGAGCTGTAAAGAAGATAGAGAAACATTTATGCATACCTATCCATTACATACACAGGCTGAACTTTGATAAACAGTTATTGATATGAATACTTACACATGCCTGGGATATTACCCCTCTGCCATGCTTCTTGGACCCACTGGTCCAAGAGGTCCCTCTTCCTCCGCTTCAAGTTGGCATAGTGGTGCTGGACCTGCTCACCATTCCAAGAGATGCCAGTGGCACTGGCAAGATCATGGGTGAGACTTTCCCAAGCCTCCACTTTGTATTGGGAGCCCTGGTACTGGCCCGTACAGCACTTATTGAGCACAGGGGGCATGTTTAGTGTCCGTGTCCTGCACAGACATGCCCCCTGCGTTCGTACACAGATCATGTCCATGTGTAGCACACAGCAGCACTCCTTCATTAATATGCAAGGAGTGCTGCTGCTTTACAAGGCCATGATCTGCTCCATGCAGGAATAGCACTATTCCTGCACAGAGCTTAATGAATTCTGGGGATTATTTAAGAAAAGCAAGTATCTTTTTCTTAAATAATGTCATTGCATAATAGCAATAACCAACTTCGTGGTTGTGGTATATTGAAATTTACCCACAGCTGGCTTTATTTAATCACTTGAGTTTTGTCCTCATGATTAAACCACACCAACCATAAGTAAATCTTTAATATACCACACCACATCATCTGTCATTGCTTAAGTATTTACTTCTGCATTCATGTTCACATAATAACAGTAAGACACAAATACATAGCTAAATTAAAAATAGTGGACTCACACATTAATCTGATAAATAACAGAAGAAAAGTAAATCTTCAATATACCACACCACGTCGTCTGTCATTGCTTAAGTATTTATTTCTGCAAGCATGTTCACATAATAATAGTAAGACACAAATACATAGCTAAATTAAAAATAGTGGACTCACACATTAATCTGATAAATAACAGAAGAAAAAAAGTACTACCAAGCTTTCTAAAATTGCAGTCATAAAAACAAGTCTAAATTAATTGCTGAAACTACCTGCTTTAGTAGTTAAATCCTCCACCTTCATTTTAAGTGCTGGAAACATTAATAATGTATTCCTTAATTTCTTTATTTCTTTATTGACATTTGATTACCAGGAAAGTCTCACTGGGTAGAAGCCCATTTTTAATGGAGGCCCAGGGAGAAAAGCTCCAAATTGTTACAAAAACATTTTAAGGACAATAATATTAGAATCTTTAAAAATAAAACATAAACATCTACAGTTTAAATAATTATAACAAATTGGGCATAATTTAAAAACATTGGTTAAGAATCGATACAAGGTATATGACAATCATTTAATAGTTAGAGAAATTTTAGACAGTTTGTAGAGAAATTAAAGGTGAATTAGTCTAATAATATGAATAGAAATTGCAATATGAAGTGTGGGGAAAAACAAGCTTATGGTATATTTAGAGAGAAAGTTAGGGAAGAGAATTAGGTAGCAGTAAGGAAGTAAGTGAAGAAGAGACATTAAGGAGGTATAAGGAATGAAATCTTATTTGTTCACATTTAGGGATATAGTTTACCCTGAATTTGAGCAAGAATGGAGCCAGATTTTATCTAGAAAGACTTTCAGAGTCATTTTGAAAGATGGGAGGGAGGGTATAGACCTGATGGATACAGGTAAGGAGTTCCAGACCTTAGCAACCTTGTGTGAGTTCAGACAATGCCTGGCAGTTTTGTTAGGTTTGTAGGCAGATGGGAGTTTTTGGTCACTGGATTGGAATGAATTAGTGGGAACATAGTTGTCTAGAATGTTTTTAGTGATGGATAGGCAAATGGATGCTGGATAATTTTATAGGTGGTAATATGTGGTATATATGTTAGTTGGTGTGCCAGTTGTAACCAATTAAGGTATTTCAGTGCAGGTCTATATTACGAATATGAAAAACCATATGAGCGAATATGAAGACGTCGACCCATATTGCGCGAAGTATGGAAATCCCGAACATAGAAAACCGCAAATTCCGAAATGTCGATTTATTTTGGTTGGTCTGTCTGTGGTATAGCTCCATAAAGTAAGTGTGTAATATATAGGACTTTAGTGTTAGGATTTGGGTTAAGGTAAGTGTGTAGATAGGTAATGTATGTAAGGCTTAGTGTAGTGTTAGAAGTAGGGTTATTTTAAGTGTATGCATGTGGATTATTTATTTTGTTTGGGTGTATGTGTGTAGGGGATGTGTGCGGTAGTTATGGACCTTAGAGTTAGGGTGGCGTTAAGGATAGTGCATAGTTAGTGGTGTATGTGGGGTTTAGTGTTGGGTTAGAGGTAGGGTTTTGGTGCTTTACCTTGGGTTAGAAGTAGGGTTTGGTTAGTGTATGTGTGTGGTTTATTTATTTTCTTTGGGTAGGTAGTATGCAGCGGGTGGTGGGGTTGGCTCACTATGACAGTTTGATATATATATTTTTTTTGCGATTTAGTGCACTCGGGATTTTCACGGTTAGTGGTATAGGTGTCGACATTTAGGTATTTGGGAACAGGGTTTTTCGCTTTGGTAATATAGACCCTTCAGTGCTATACAGTGATGGGTTTTGAAGGGGTATGTTTTGCAAATGTAACAACTTTGTTATAGCATTGTTCAACTTTTAATTTTTGTGAACCCTGGGGGTTAATAACGATGAGACTAACATATAGAAGAGTGGGGAGGAGATAAGTAGTGGCAAGTGTAGTTTTAATTGCATTGTTGAGAAAGTTTTTGGCTCTGTAAAACATTTACGCAATTTTGTATATCCAAGTTGAATGTAAGATTATCATCCACTATCACCTCTAACATAAATTTATTTTTTTCATGAAAGAGGGATTTTGGGTAAAAAAGTAGTAGTTTGGACTTTTTTTGGGGTGAACATGAGTTGTGAGTTATGAAGCCATGTTTCACTGGAGTTACTAAGCTATGTTTCAGTTGATCATATCAGAAAACTGAAAAGGATAAATTGTGAAAGTAATATAATATAAAAATGATGTGATCATACAATTAAGGACATAAATGTATTTGTAGAAGAAATGTTAATAGCTTCACAATAAGCAAATATATATGTCAGAGTGGTACAGAACTATATAGGCAAGTCGAGGAGATAACACATATAACTACAGGTATGATAAGTACTGGGGCAAGCAGGATTAAATCTCATGTTCCTTAAATCAAATAGTGTCCCTGGAGGTTTCCTATTAAGAATCTAAGAAAACCCAACAAAACCCATCAGTCATGTTAAACAAAATGACAGCATATGCACATGTCCATAATCTGGGATGCCAAGTTTTATAAGTAGCAGTTCTTGAAAGAAAAATGCTGTCTGAGTTTATCTCACCTGCACAGAGAAGGTATTTGTTTTGCTTTGTGGGTGAACTGTGACATTTTGCCAAAAAAAAAAAAGGTGAAGCTTGTAACTCTAGTGCAAACTGAAACACATATGGGTGAGGATACACTGCTCAGATGATTGGAAAAATCTAAGTTAGAAATGAATGAGAAAAAAATAAAGTTATGACTTTCAGTAGTAAATATAACCCATGCTTTTTAATGGGTTCCTATCACGTAGTCGAACTTGTACAAGTTCAAACCTCATATGGTCGAGGCCATAAGTTCGAATTTGTAAAAGTTCGAGAGTTTGAATGGAAATCTCCATAAGCAGAGGTTTCCATTTTGTTCAATGGGGTGTGATCTTGTTAAAAGGAACAGTGAGGATATTTGTGTATTGAAGGATGCTGAAGGAACATATAATGAGTCTGGTCCTCTAGAATGTCCTCCCTTGAGGAGGTTCAACAGGTTAAAAGACTGATCAACACATATCACCAACAATTAGGATACATGGCCCAGGAGTGAAGGCTAAGTTCAAATGGAAGAATTAGCACTTGATACCAAAAGTTTTCTCTTGGGTTCCCCACATAATAATGATTACAAATACTGGGATTGTGTATTCATATGACAACTTTAAAACTTTCATCTATAGTAGTTTAGAGTTAAATTTGACTCATTTCTCTATTTTTCATAAAGGAATCAAATTTGTACCTATGGGTAAAATAGATATAAATGAAATTCTTGATCTTACAGAAGGTCAATTTAGAACTGATGTATGGTGATAATGGGGAAGGGGGTTATACATCAAGTTTTTGGAAGAAAAGTATTTTTAACCCCCCTCTAAACCCTATGCTTTCTATCTCCAAGACCTTAGTGGAAAATGAAATCAGATTATTTGTTAAGGAAAAGAAGTGGTGTAGATTTAATCTTACACATGAAGAAATGCTTGATTTGACACATATTATTAACAACAAATCTGTTAGAATTATGAAACCGGACAAAGAGGTTAGTGTTGTGATTATGGAATATTGGAACTATACAGCTCAAATATTAGATTTGTTAAACAGTGATCCTAGGTACACTCAGGTCTCTTAGAATGAAATAAATATGGCCTACCAGAAAATGGATCTGATACTAGAAGACAATTTTATGCATGGTGTTATTGACAAAACACTATATGAGTTTTTTAAGGTACTGACACCAGTTATCCCATCAATATTTGGTATTCCTAAAATCCATAAAAATATTGTGGATCTGCTTTTAAGACAGTAGCAGCAGCTGGTTCTAAAACCTACCCCTCTTGTTCTCTTTGTGGATAGAAAGCTTAAACCTTTTTTAAGATTATATGACGAAATTTTGGTCAATTCATGAAGCTTTTTAACTAAGGTCAGTAGTGTGGTTTTTCAGTCCCACTACTTGTTTGTTACAATAGATATCAAAGATTTTTTTTATTCCTTACAGAGTAGGTCTGGAATGGTGTGAGAGTATGCCATTAGAATTTGATTTTTTGAATGCTAATGACCAAAGACTTGTGGTAGAAAGTATAGAATTAGTGTTAACTAATAACTTTATGTTCTTTGAGGGCAAATATTATAAACAAATGCATGGCATAGCAATGGGAGCTGCCTTCACTCCAGTATTATACTGAGAATGTTATTTTGTTATTAAATCACAATATTCAAAGAACATGGTTTTATATTTCCAGTTCCTTGATTACATATTTATTTTATGAGATGGCAAAAAAGAACAATTAGTAGGATTTGTTACCTTTATTCATAATCCAACTATATTTTTGAGTTTTCCTATAATGTTCTGATGGAAGAAATTCATGATTTGGATGTTAGGCTTATTAAAGATCAGAATAAGGGTATGTTATCTTCAGGTTGTATAGAAAAGAAAACTTTTCCAACTCCAACCAATATTTTAGTAGTAATCACCCCATCACCAAAAAAAGGAACATAGTGAAAGGCCAGATGGTTGGGCAGTTCGTATGACTTCCCTTTATGAGGACCTGGTGGAAAAAACGGGGTAAACTTTTGTCGAATAGAGCTACCCAGATGCCATGGTTAACAATTTAAAGAACAAAGTTTTAAAGAGATGGGAGACTAGATTTGTTCCATTGCTGCAAACTAGTGAAGAAGAATCCTTGATAGTAAACATAAATACAGGCAGTAATCCAGATATATATCATAAAGGTAATATTGACAACATATGAATAATAAGGATGTAACGAATTATAATAGGTCCTTTATAATGAAATACAATCAGGACACGGATGCCATTCAGAAGATATTTTTGAAATATTGGAATCTGTTTTCTAGAATGCCTAACACCTTAAATGTTTTTTCTAAACCCTTATTATACACTTACAAGAGAGGACATAATATTAAGAATATATTTGAATCAGGGGCCAATGAGATGTATCAAATGAGTATTTATTGAAACAAAGGAACATATAAGTGTGGCATGTGCCACCAGTGTACGTATGTGGTACATTGTGGTGAGTTGGTTCTGCCTAATATAGGCATAAGTTTAAAGGCAAGAAACGATATCAACTGTTCCAAAAAAGGGGTGGTTTACTTAGCCAATAGCCAGCATTGTTTATTCTATTATATAGGGCAAACTGAGAGAGCCCTGAAAACAAGGGTATACAAATACTATTAAGAAATTAACAAGAAAGTTGAAACAAATGCCCCATTCAGGCACTCATTAGATTGTAAAAAGGTTAGATTTTCATTCTAGGTTCTTGAGAAAGTAAATAAAAATAAGTGGTCAATGTGCCCAAACTTTGCTGAAAGATCCATGACCACAACCAAAAAAAAAAAATAGTAAATAAAAATAAGTGGTCAATGTGCCAAAACTCTTGCTGATCTGCTGTGCCTGTCTTTTGAGTTCTTGAGAAAGTGATTGCAAATGAGCAAGGAGGACAGTGGGAGTCTTAGCTTGAATACTGTGGACTGCTTTGGCAGTTATGATTAAATGCCTGTGTCCTCCCAGGATTAAATGATCAGTTGCCCTTTGCTCCAATATTGAAGCTAAGGGCAGTTAAGTTGTAGCATTATGTATTGGACATTTTATTAATACTATTTAATATACTTGTCCTTCATTTACCTCAACATAATTCTTAGAAAAGATGTGATAATTTTTAGAAAAGATGTGATCATTTTTAAAGTCTATATTGTAATGTTTTATAACAAAGATAGATTGTAAATTTTATTTTCTTACCTCTTTAAAAAGTCTAGTACAAAACCAAGCAACATGAAATTATGACTTTTTTAATTGAACCAATAGTACCTGAAGGTGCGGTTATTTAAATGGGGTTTTTGAATTGCGTACTTTATTCTGATGAAGTGTTAATTGGGGGATGAAAGCGCTAAATAAATTATATATTTTTAATTATTTTGCATTTGGAGATCAGTATTTGGTGGCTGACATGAGATGATATTACCGAGGCACTTTATTTTTGGTTATTGGTTGTGTTGTGTGCTCAGGGTCACCTACAGTTACTTTTGGTTTTTAGGGATTAAAGTACACAGTACCTATCATTCAATTGACTGAAATATTTTACCACTAGAATTAAATGCCTGTAAATAGTCACGTCACCTTTAAAGCAAGCCATGATTTATGTTTGTGTCAGTGGTTCAACAGGTAGTGCCCTCACCTTTGATGCTCGAAAACCAAATAGCTATGGGTTCTGTTCTCACACCAGGTGACTGGATTAATTTTGAAATTCCTAACACTGTAATGCAACATTTGGGCACTGCACTCCTAAGTGTGCCATTCTTTGGATGAGATGTTAAACCGAGGTCCAATCTGCTTGAGTTGGTGGTAGCTCAGGTGGATGTGAAAGATTCCGTGGGACCTATTGAAAAGAGTAGGTGCTTGAGTTGGTGGTAGCTCAGGTGGATGTGAAAGATTCCACGGGACCTATTGAAAAGAGTAGGTGCTTGAGTTGGTGGTAGCTCAGGTGGGTGTGAAAGATTCCGTGGGACCTATTGAAAAGAGTAGGAGAAGCTTCCTGATGCCCTGGCTAAATCCCCTAGTAGCATAAATTCCAACTCAGGTCTGCCCTGAAAAGGGGCTACTAACCTAGTGGGGCTAACTCAGTCAACAAAAGATAAATAAATAAATATATCAGGGACACACCAGCTTACCATAAATGCACAGTCAGATAGCCAGTCATTCTTTCTAACCCTCAAACACATTTTACACTCGTATTCATGTATATTACACATATGATTGCAGCGCATTGTTGGATAGCACTGTGCTACTCGCTGTATCCTTCATATCACCTTACTCTTCCTCAGAACTAAATAATGCTACTGCTACTCTTTTACACTACAGTATTACAAAACAATAAGCATATGTCTAGTCACGAGAAGCACTCCGATAACCTCACTTCTCTTTCAAAGTATCCAGTCATTTACTTCGACTGCACAACTAAGTAGTGCTAAAACATATCTGCATCAGTCTGCTATGTATATTACCCTTCTTAATGCTCATCTATTTCTGCTCTACTTCCCTTCTAGCTATTCATATATCAAATCTAGTCACATGCATTCTACATGCAGAGTAAGATAAAGCAACATTCATCACATAGTTACCCCTTTGCTTAGAAATTAGGTATCTTGCTACTCACATTTTAGATTACTTACCAGCTATATTTTTTTAAATTTACTGTTTGATACATATTCTGCTGTTATGTTCCATCCAACCATGTTAATGAATCATGGCTAACTCCTACAGCAACCCCATGAACAGTCATCACCATTCATGGAGTTTAGGCAAGAGGGGAGGGAATGGAAGTACGTTGCCTACCTTTTCTTCTGTATCACACACATGCATGTGTACACACACACACACACACACACACACACACACACACACACACACACACACACACACACACACACACGCACACACACACACATACCTATAGACAATATGGACATACTGCATATCTTTGGAAGGTAGGAGGAAGCTAGAGAACCTGGATAAAACCATCAAAAAGACATGGAGGACATGCAGAATCCACACAGAAAACTTAGCAGTGTTTAGAAATTATTATTGCTGACTTCCATAACTTTAAGTTCTTATATACATTAATGTCATATTTTGAGTTGTGTAACGTTATACATTGTTTTTTTTTCCCTCTGGGTGCCTTTTGAAAATGGGTTTTGCTCAAAATGTTAATAAATAAACAGTGTTAGATAGACAGATAGATATATAGATAGATAGATAGATTTTTCCCTATCAGTCTTTGAAATATATACGTAGATCAGAGCAACATACTGAATAAGAACATTAGAATACTTTTTTCCTGTGTAACCCAAACTCAGTCATAGGCTTTGCTAATGTGGCAGAAACGTGCATATTCAAGTGTCACAGCTAAGATTGCTCAAAGAGTTCTTTCTGAATACTGGCACATTTTATGTATCCATAATTTACAGCATGGCTGTGGCAGTGGAGGTTTTATTCATACACTGGTTATTTCCTGTCTATGTGCCATCTGAAGGCACCATTAGAGATGCAAAGGTTTAAAGAATTTTGCCATCAGCAAAAGAGTCAGCTGACTGTATATTGTGTACAAATGATATCCACAGGTTTGTGCCAGAGAGATGAAAGTAGATATTTTATTAACTGCCTCTTGTATAGATGCTAGTGCAACTAGAGAAGTTCACTGCCGCAACCTGTAGAATGCATTCCAACTTGGTCATCAATACATCATATCACGCTGCCCTTCTTGAATTAAATCAAAGCAGCTTTGTCAATCTGTAATAGAATTTAAGCTGCCTTATCAATTCTTATTTCTGTGGATTTTGATGCTTAGGGGAGAGTGCAGTCATCCCCCATCCCCAAATGTTTGCATTACTTGACCATAGGTAATGGGGTTGTTGTCCTTTAGTTTTCCTACCAACGTCTACTGAGGTACAATGACAAAGAACCTGTCGACTTTCAGCCACACCCCAGCTTATAGGGTTGCCTTGGCCAGACCACTCATGGTGCAGTCAAGAACTGACAAGACCTTTGTTGTGTGGCATCAGCTCTCAAGCGTCAGCTAGATAATGAGCTTCCAGGATGTGTACCAGCTTACTACACATTATCTTTTTATAACCGTCCTGGGAAGTCAGGGAAACAAATACCTAGACCCTTCCTAGACCCTCTTGAGCAAGTGAGCTATTACTGCCAGCTGTTAAGTTTGACCTCAGTGGTATCTACATACAGTAGAGTCGATTATCCAAACTAATAGGGACCTAGGGTACTTCAGATAATCAAACTGTTCGGATAATCAAACATAAATGAATCAGATAAAAAAATGTCTAAAATTGTGTTTTTTTCAGCATGCGGGAATACACTTTTCAAACGTTCAGTGATTCCAGTGGACAATAAAGAATATTTTTCACACATGAGCTGGCTACAAATTCAAAAAACATGCTCAAGTGAATGCATATAATGTTTACATAGTCAGACTTTATGATTTTTCCTACCTGAAAGCTATGGAAGGCTGGTTCTAATAACTGACTGTTCGGATAATCGATGTTCAGAGAACTGACTCTTTACTAACATATACTGACGAAAGATACATCAGTCAAGAACATACACTGCAAGATATTTTCTATGGCTGGAATATAACAACAAGGCACATTTAAGCCAGGTATGTATAATATATCACATTTTAGTCAAGTGTACTAGTTTGTGCTGTCATTTTTGTCCCACATTTTCTACTAGGCAACTCAGTTCTTCTATTTTATTTCATACTTCAGTCACCTGTTTTTAAATAGATATCATGGCAACAAGTTAATCATAAAAGAATTCAGCATCATTGCCAAAAGCTATTTGTATTTTCCCTATATAGCTTTCATCAGAATTACTACGTCTCCTAAAACAAATTTCACCTCTTCCAAACACAGCATTCCTTCCTTAACATTCAGATGGATGAGTATTTAGGATCAGAAAAATGATGTTGTGGTGTCATTTGGTTCCCTTTGTAATGTTATAATTTCTGATCAAGTGGTTAGTGTCCTAGAGTAAAATTGTGATGTTCTGGGAGTTTGGCACTGTGAAGTTTCAGCGTTGTTGTCTCGTTGATTTGAAATCTGATGTTCCAGTAAGTCAAGGTTTTAATGAAGACCTATATATATATATATATATATATATATATATATATATATATATACATATATATATATATATATATATATATATATATGTAGGGTCCATATTATATGTTCGAAGTTTGAAAACTTTGAATGTTAAATAATCTAATTTAAATGTTCGAAGTTTCAAACATCGAACATATAATAAAAAATAAATAAATAAAAAAAAACAAATGGAACTTATCTGACTATTATAGGCAGGAGGGCAAGCCCCCCTGTTCCCCCCACATCCCCCAATCTTTACATATACCAACTCCGAGACTGCACTATAGTGTGGTAAAGGGAAGATTTCCCTTACTGCACTGTAGTGTGGTCTCGGAGTTGGTATAGGTTCATAGGTTCATAGGTAAGTACTAAGTTATCTGCCTGAGGGCATTTATAAGCCTAGCCAGAGTGTGTCGGCTTTTGCCGCCCCATTGATTGATGATCCTCTGTCAAGCAGAGCCAATGAAGTAATCTCAGGGGTGTATTTTCTGTTACCCATCCACTCGTCACGGATTCACGGATTCTGTTGAAGAGTGTTAGTGAGGGGCTCTGCCTGATGTAATTCGGAATTTTGTTCCAAAGCATGTGGAGTCTCTGTGACAGGAATCTATCCCTCCAGCATGTTCTATTTATTGTTGTGGCGAGGATTAGCTCACTAGAGCAAGTGGCTCGCAGTGACTTGGATTTCTTTAGGTGGAGCATTTCCATCAATTCTGAGTTGCACATGGCTTTGTAAGTCAGGCAGAGATCACCTCTGAGTAAGCGATATGCCACTGAGTACAGCCGGAGTTTTTTCAGTCGGGCTGCATAAGACATATGTTTGAGACCAGTAATCCTCTTGGTGAGGTACTTTTGCGGTTTTTCCAACTGTTGGAAGTGCCTTGTGAGGTACATCCCAAATGGACCATTGTATTCTTTGATGGGTCTAATGAGTGACGAGTAGAGGGGCACCATAACCTCTTTATTTCTAGATGCGAACCCTTTAGTAATTAGATGGGCTACATAGAAGGATTTCCTAACTACTTTGGCAATATGATCGTCAAAGGAGAGATTACTATCTACCTGGGTCTCCAGATCTCTTATTACCTCTTCTGTATTAAGGGGGCTGCCACCTATGTGGTAATTCGTGGGTGTTTTGTTTTTCCCAAATGGGATGACTATGCATTTTTTGGCATTTAGCTTGAGGCCATGACTTTAACACCAGGTGTCCGTCTTAGTAAGACCCTTTTGTCTTTTGGAGGATGTCTGTGTCAGCTGGCGAACTTGGTTAGCCATAGACCTCCTGTGTTTTTCTGTACCTCTGAGAAGTATATGCCAAACAGTAGGGGTCCCAGGACCGAGCCTTGCGGGACACCACTTGTGACTGGTTTAGAGTCAGACCTGGAGCCTGCTATTCTTACCGTGTGAGTCCTGTCTGTAAGTCAGTTGGCAACCCATCTTGTGACATAGGGGTTTATGTTCAGGCTGGTGAGTTTTTCTGTAATACCCGAGTGGGGAATGGTGTAGAAAGCCTTGGCGAGGTCAAGGTAGGCTGTGTGAACCACCATTACCTCGTCTATGGCCTTGGTGACTGTCTCAAAGAAGTCAACCAGGTTTAGTAGGCATGATCTGCCAAAGCTGAACTGGGTCGGGTCAAGTGTTTGGAGGTTCCCAATGTCTCTGTTAATGAGTTCCATGATGATGTGCTCCATAGCCTTGCAGACCAGCCTAATCAGGCTTATGGGGCGATAGTTACCTGGGTCAATTGTGGCCCCTCCTTTGTGGAGAGAAATAACCGTTGCTGTGCACCATTCTATGGGCACATAGCCTGTGGAGAGGCTGAGATTGAACAGCGTGTTTAGGTGGGAGGTTAGTTCATTCTGTTGTTCGTGTAAGACACAGTCTGGGACACCATCTGGTCCCATTGATACTGTGTTTTTGGCTTTTGGAAAGGCTGTTTTCACCTGTGCGCTTGTGATTTTTGGGACACTACACTTTTCCTGTATTGTTGTGGGCCCTTTTGGAGGTGAGAGGGGGGTGAAGTTTTCACTGAATCTGCCAGGATGTTGGCAATATCAGTAGGTTCAGTATATTTTGTGGTATTTTGCACTAGTTCTGTGCATATCTGTGAGTTGCCACTTAGATTCTTAACATAGCTAAAGAAGGCTTTGTGGTTATCATTTGAATCCTTGGCCATTTTTCTTTCAAAGTTAGCCTTGGATGATTTCATGAGGGACCTCAGTTTCTTACTGATACTGATCAGGGATGTCTTTCCTTCTTGGGATTTGCTTTTTGTCTGAACTAGTTTTCTCCTTCTATTGTATAGCCTGTTTATTGCAGGGGTCCACCAAACTGGTTTTCTTCTCTTAGAGAAGTGAGTCTTGGTTTTGCTAGGGATGACATGATCCATGCATCCTTGTAGGTGTTCATAAAGTGCATTTGTAAAAGTTTCTGCATCTTGTGCAGTGTTATCCTTTAGCGTGGAGGCTGTGAAACATACCACCTATGTCTTAAGTAAGGTGAAGTTTGCTTTAGAAAAGTTTTTTACTGTGGTTTCCTTAGTTAGGGGTGGTGGTGGGGTGTGGACATTCAGAGTGATTAGTTTATGGTCTGATCTAACCAGTGATGGGTTGACCTCCAGTGTGGAACACCTGTCACCCATGTTGGTGATGACCAGGTTCAATATGTTTTCACCTCTGGTTGGGGAGTTAACCTGCTGATCCAGGGCATTTGAGTTGATGAATTCCAGGAAGCGCTGGGCCTGGGAATTTGTACTCGAGTAGTTTTCCCAGTAAATGGTAGGGTAATTAAAATCGCCCAATATCAGGGTGTTTGGTAGGACCTTCATGATTTCTAGTGTCTCCAGAAAGGTGGAGTGGTTGTCCTGGGTCATGGAGGGTGATCTGTAGCAGGCCACAATTTGCACTGTAGATTTGCCCGATGTTAGTTGCACATGGATGATCTCAGAGGTATCATGCTGCGCCACTAACCTGGAGGTGTAGGTATCCTTGATGAATATTGATACACCCCCTCCTTTTGTGTTTTGGTCCATGTTCTGTGGCCAAAACGTTTGGTATGAGTTGTAGCCCAGTAGTGCTGGGGTGCTCTCTGAAGCCTTGAACCAGGTTTCAGTTACTGTACAGATGTTGACATTCTCCATACTGAGGAGTGTTTCGAGCGCATGCATTTTGGGATTTTAAACTCCTGGCGCTGAGTAGCATAACCCTCAGTTTTCTGTTAATTGTGCTGTTTACAGAGGTGGGTTTGACTTTTGAGCATAGCCTAAAAAAAGGCACTATGGGGGCAACAAGAGCCTTGGCCAGTATTCGAAAGCCTAGGGGTGACAGGTGCAAGCCGTCTCTTGCGAAGCAACGCGGCTTGTCGAGCATGTCGTCTCAGGCTGACAGACACTGGATCCCCTTTGAATGACACCAGAAGCTTAGCCAATTGTTGAAATTGATAATTTTTTCTTTATACTGAGGTATCATTTTTAGTGAGGACAAGATGCTACTCAGGATCAGGGTCATACCAGCCTGGGCTACATGATCAGATAACTCTTCCATGTCTCTTTTCATGTAGTCCAGGGAGGTATGTCTCAGATCATTCACACCAACATGAACAATGACAGAGTCATATTTGTACTTGTTCTGGAGTGACGTGAGTGCTTGTGTTATGTGGCAGATTCTGGCTCCCAACAGGCAGCTAACAGTTACCTTCTGCTTGTCCAGCCTAGTGAGTTGGACGTCAGTGTGCCTGACTATAGAGTCACCTATTACTATTGTGTTAGGTATGTTATTTCGCCTTAAGGGCTGTGATTGTGCAGCACACTCATTTCATGTTTTATGTGTTGTCTGGTTTGTGACAGGAAGTGCAGGTTGTTTGGGTGTCTGCTTTGGAGGTCTCTGACACTTTTGCAAGTTTTTATTCAGAGCCTCCAAGTATGATTTTGTGTATTTATGTGTATTTTTTGCCAGTGCTGTTTTAGTAGGTCTGTGTGCTGCTGGTGTTGTGGTGCAAGTGTTAACCTTCTCCTTTTGACTGTCTGCTCCATTCTTGGGTGGAGACAGCTTAGCTTCCAGTTTGGCTGTATAATTGCATCTCTCGCATATGTAAGTGTT
>NC_056745.1:428068255-428155755 GCF_019279795.1 Protopterus annectens | reverse complement strand
CCTGCTATGCTAGTGGCCTCTTCTCATGGAAGACCAAAGGTGACATTTTATAGTACTAAGGGAAATTTGTCCTGAGCATTGGGGAACTTCCCCTGCTCTTTAGAGCTCCTAGATGTTGCTGTAGGGCTCATATAGCAGAAAGGAAGGGGCCTAAAAGACGACGCAGCAGCATGGAGGAGGAGAGAAAATATATAGATGGCTTGGAGGTGGGAAGTGAGAATCTGGATACATTTTTTTTTTGATATGGAGCTTTAGAATGTAAACAAAGATTCCATTGTGGTGGATCCTATAGATGTGCAGCACTTACCTGTCTCCATGGTGAAGGAAGTAAGAGAGTCTGTACCTGTCTCCATGGTGAAGGAAGTAAGAGAGTCTGTACCTGTCTCCATGGTGAAGGAAGTAAGAGAGTCTGTACCTGTCTCCATGGTGAAGGAAGTAAGAGAGTCTGTTGAAATGGTGTGGATGATAGAACTGGAGTCAGGAGGGCTTGCAGATGATGTTCTGTTAAAAAGAATTATGGATTCAGGTGACAGTTCTGCTGTTTCATGGCATGAGATGACAGACAACATTTTTGTAAGGGCTGAGGATGGTGATGTGGAAAAGGAACCAGATGATGTGACAGCAGCGAGTGCGGCAGTTAAAACGTATGCAGCGGTGCCAACAAGTAAAAGAGGAAAGCAGCACGAAACTGAGGACGAGTCTTTGTTGTGGCAGCAGATAATGCAGTAACTAAAACATATGCAGGAAGAAGGAAAGCAGCAGCAAACTATAAGTAAAACTGTTTATAAACAGGAAAGGCCAACTGTGAGAATAGAAAAAAATGGCACCATAATAAAAAAATATAAACCCGCTTGAAACCTTAGAAGTGCAGACCAGGATCTCTATCCATAAACCTAGAAAATCTCCTGGACGGAATCCCTACAGCTACCTTCCTGCTTTTGCATGGAACAAGCTTCCCATGTCCCTTAGAAGCATCACTCATTTTCCTGAATTCAGGAAAACTCTCAAAAGTTACCTCTGCAACACCAGAACATGCCCCTGTAATCACCCCACCTGAACCCTCCCTCACTCCCTAGCTAACAACACCTTTTCTTCTTCTTACTAGTCCTATACTTTCTCACTAACTTCAATGGACAAGTTTTCAATCCTTTTGAAACCAACTTCATGTACCTTTTGGCACTTTTTTCAGTCATTACCTAATTACCAGACCTCATACTCACATTAATATGGTTCTGTTGCTAATTATCTTTACTCTAATTTTATTTCTGATTGCTTGAACATTCTTGTCTAATCTATTATTACTGCCTTCTAGCACTGTTCTTGATTTGTTATTATTGTTGAACTTAACTTATCGTACTGTGGAGTTTCACCAATATTTTCCTAATATTTTCCACTGTTTATTGAATATTCTATTTTTTTACTGTATCTCATCCTAACATTTGTAATTATTCTTGATTATTACACTGTAGAATTTTCTCCCCGGGCCTCCATTAAAAAGGGGTTTTTGCTCAGTCTGACTATCTCAGTCAACAAATATCAAATAAATAAACAGATATTATGTATGCGATAACTTGGTAACTCTTTTGGGTTTAAAAACTCAAGAAATGTGGTCTTTTATGCATATTGGGACAGAGACTTTTATGACTTAACAATTGAAACTGATGGACTAACTAAATGAAACTGAGTACCAAAAAGAAGGACTTTTATCTAAGGAAGAATTATTTGTTTTTTGGTAGTAACTTAAATGTTAAAAAAATGTTTCTTTACACTTCAGAACTGATGAACTGAAAAAAGACAATGTTAAAAAATGCATGCAGGGTTTGTTTGAAACTCTTGATAATATTGTGAAAGTTAGAGATTAGAGAAACTTACAGAATGGTAGAACCACCAGCTAGTAACCCAACACAGGAATTTTATTGTAAAAATACACTCTGACGTCTTGGCTCCACAAGCCTTCAAGGAGTATAACATTAACAATGAATAACCTGCCTAAATACATCCTTCAATTAAACAATTAAATACAATGAATCAATTCATTAAAATCTTAAACAAGAAACCTCCAGTTAATTTCATTATTTAACCCCTTTGGGAATAAAGTACTAAATTTTAAAATATATACTGACTCTTTAAAAAGCAGTTCGTTTTTTAAATTGCTTTCGTCACATTACACATCAGTTCATTCCAAAATAGTGCCCCTCAGACCATCGGTATTACCCGCATGAAATGTATTAAAATGTGTTGTTATTGTGCTCTCCTTTCTATTTTAACTATATCTCTAATATGTTCTAATAACCTATTGCTGTTTTTTTCGTTTGTTTGGATATGGCCAGTGATCCCAACATGGACCTGCCTCATTTGTTTCGTGATTGTAATGGGGAGGGAACTCAGAAGTCACTTGACAGCTTTTTTCAGATAGGTAATTATCGTAATGTGTCAGGTAATATATCCGGTTTGGCTACAAATTATGTTAATAATGCACTGACTGCACCTAATGTATGGAAGAAATTAGAAGAAGATCGTAACAAAAGGTGCAGTAATTTATTTGCATCTGTTGTCTGTAAAATTACATCTACACTGTCAGTAGAAAATAAAGTATTGTGTGATGAATTGGAGAAACTGATGTTTAAAGAAATTACTACATTCTTTAATATCCAAAGTTTGCAAGGATATATAGAGCTAGATGTTTCTCTTCGTGGTTTGCAAGCATATAAAGATTGATTTAGATAATGCTGCCGATAAACTTTTCCATCAGCGGTGGGTGACTGCCACCCACAAATGTACAAGTTTGCAAAGATATATAGAGCTAGATGTTTCTCTTCATGGTTTGCAAGCATATAAAGTTTGATTTAGATAATGCTGCCGATAAACTTTTCCATCAGCGGTGGGTGACTGCCACCCACAAATGTACAATGGAATGGATTACTATACTCCTGGAAAGGGACAGGTTTAAACAAAATGAATTAAGGGAACAAATTAAAAAAACTTGACATCCAACTTAAATACAGAGTATCTGGACAAATTCTTGTTTGATATTAACAATAAACTTAAATCCTATGAGGGTAACATCATTGAGAGAAAGAAGGTTAAACTACTTCATGAACTATGTGATTACGATAATGGGAGAGCCTTCTTGTCTCGGCCCAATCGGAAAAGATCTGTGAGATGTGTACACTTCCAGGAAGACGGCGGGCATTCTAATACTTCATTCTCCAACTCGGAAGGAGCTAGCTCAACAGGAGAAGTGGGAGAAGACGAAAGGGATGAATATCCACGCCTAATAAATGCACAACAGTGTGAACAGTATGAACAGACTTTTCAGGGGAATCATAATGGCCCTAGAGGAGGTCCCAAAGAGAAAAAGCATCAGAGAGAAATGAATTATGGACAAATAAAAGATGGACATCAGCAACAGTACTTTATAGGAGGTAAATGTTAATTTGCCACTTGCGAGTGACTGTTGTAATTATATTGTAAATTTGTCTGGTTATTCTCTGAATAATAGTGAATGTGGTGTATTAAATTCTGGTCTTAAATTCATTCTGACTGTTATTCCTAGGCTGCATGAAGTGAGAATTGATTTATTTAGATTTATTAGGAAATGACATTTGAAATGTTTTTTTTTTAATAATATGAATTCTGCTAGTGAATCCGTAAAGGAGTGTGATAAGAGTTTTGATGAACTGAACAGTGACAGCTTCTATCCTTGTTGTTCTGAAGAAGAGTATAGTGCTTACACACTGTCTGATATGAGCAAAGTCATTTACAAGAGTGATTTTTGTTCTATTGTTTTTGAATGATGGGGTTCAGCATTTTTATTCTATGTTACAATTTGCAGTGGAAAAAAGAATTGATGGAATTTAAAAATGTGGGATTTCATTTGACAAAAAATGAATAGAAAACATTAAAAGCACTTAGTACAAGACAGGATATTATTTTTAAACCTGCGGACAAAGGGAATACATTAGTATTTATGAGCTATGCTTAGTATTTAAACATATGTAATGAGCATTTGAGGGATGGAAATGTGTATGAACAAGTAGAACCAAGAGTTTACATAGAAGCAGTAGAAGAATACACTAACCTGCTGAAAAAGGGTAAGAGATTGGGTTACGTTTCAGAGAAAGATATAAGAAAGAAGTTTGGAGTGGCAGGATGCAAAATGGCCTAATTCGACTGCCTCCCGAAGATTCATAAGTCACTAATTAACCCCCAGGATATCCTAAAGTATCGGGGAGGGAGTATTTTTTATGTAAAATTGGTCAATTTTTACATTTCCATCTATTACCTAAAGTAAAATTGTTACCAGCTTATATTCAAGATGTAAAAAATAACGAAAATGAAAAGATTTGCGCTAGGGCACCACGTTCCAAAAACCACAAATAAAAATAGTATAAGTCCCATAAACAGGAACGTGGAGGCTTGAAAAAATAAGCATACACTTCACTAGTGCTAAAGCAACAACACTTTGTACGAATAAACGTAAGTCCAGACCAAAAGCAAAATATACCACAGGAGGTAAAGTCCACACAACTCCAGAGTGCCAGGAACGTTCTTTATTCACATGCAGTAAGCGCTTTCACCAAAAACGGCTTCTTCAGACTGTAACAGCATGCATAATCAACAGCCTTAAATACCATTCTTAATTGATAAAAAACATTATCCTATTATACAATTAATCAGTTCACCTCAAATATTTAAAGTGACAATGAATATTTTTACAATTTATGAACTTAAAAATCATGTTGTAAGAATTAATATATATATAAAAAATAATATATATAAGAAAGATATAATAAAAATCTATAAAACCACATCAATTTGTCAAATATATAAACCATTCATAACATTAACATTTAAGATGTCATTAAGTTAAAACTCTGCATAACTTCCTTCTTTTTAGTACTGGTTGAATGCTGACCTTGTCATTCAAGCCAGGACTTGAATCTGCTCTGCATCTGACGATCCATCTGAGTTCCATCTCAAGTGTGTAGGTTTCCACATTCCCCCCTCTCAAAGTTGTATAAATACTCTGTAAAACAAGGAACGTAAATGTATGTGCATCACTAGTTGTCATCTGGTGTTTTGCCAATGCATTATTTGCATCCCTAACCCTCATTTTGTAGTTGTGCTCCCTTATTCTCTCTCTTAACTGCCTGTTCATTTTACCTATGTAAAACGCTGAACAGGCAGAACAGATAGCAAGATAAATGACGGTTTTAGACCTACAATTGGTCCCTGTCATAAAAGAAAAAATCTGTCCAGTGACAGGTTGTTCAAAAATGGTACTATTATTAATGTACCCACATTGATTGCAACTACCACAGGCCTTAGTATTAAAACAGGGACTTAGATGTCTGATCCCATCTTTATGGCATAGCATACTCTTTAGGTTCATTTTATTTTTATAAATGTACCTTGGTTTTGGTCCTACAACCTTACTAATCTCATCAACCACACCTAACACATCCCAATGTTTCTCAATGATGTTCCTAATATTGAAAACATCACTAGTATAAAAAATGGGAACACTGAGAGTGGTATTCATAGTCTTGGGTGAGAGTCCTCCACCCTCCTGAGTTGTGCTATAAGCTCCACTGGAGAAATATGGACACGCTATAGTGTTCCTCAACCTACTAGTATCAGTGAAAACTTTATTAATCTCAACATCACTATATGACCTGCATAACAACCTCATTCTCAGACCAGAGATCTCTTTCCTATAGCCATCATCTGTGGGGTTAAGACGGGATGCCCTCATGGCCTGTCCTCTCATAACATTACCAAAAACATGTAACGGATGCATACTTGTTCTATGAAGTAGAGTATTTTTGTAACAACTCTTCCTATGAACAGAAGTGTTCAGTAGACCATTCTGCAGTCTAATAATGTCTACATCCAAAAACGGTAAATAATTTTTAGAATAACTCATTGTGAACTTTAAATAACATGTAGTGTTGTTGATGAAATTTGCAAATTCGTGTAATTGCGCTTCACTTCCCCTCCAAATTAAAAAGAGGTCGTCCACAAACCTCTTATAAAATGTAACATGCTGTTTATACCTTGGACTTGGTATTAATATATCTTTCTCCCATGTAGCCATAACAAGGTTGGCGTAGCTATTGGCACAAGATGTGCCCATAGCTACGCCATCCTTTTGCAAATATAATTCATTCGCAAATAAAAACACATTATTTTCTAATATAATTTCAAGAAAAAGTGCTATTAATTCAATTTTATTGATGTCTAAAGATGAATACTTCCTTAGATATTTTTGTATACAATCGACCCCACTATTATTGGGGATGACAGTGAAGAGGCTGACTACATCAAAAGTAACTAAAAAATACTCACTACTCTCATCTAATGTATTTACATACTCATATAAACTAATTAAAAATTGTTTACTATCTTTCAAAATGATGTCATTCAAATCAATGATGGGTCTTAATTGTTTCTCCACATACAATGAGAATGGTTGAGTCAACCATCCCTGCCCTGAAACTATGGGTCTCATCGGAGGGTTAGATAAATTCTTATGGACCTTAGGAAGGCCCTTAAAAGGGTTATTTACCCTCAAAAACCTAGAAAGGTTTCTGTCAATAATGTTACACCTGTACAGATCATCTATGGTGTCATATACACAAAATACTTTTATCCTCACTTCATCCAAGTCCAACCTACTATAAAAAGAGGTATCACTCAGCATATCGTGGACACTGTCCTTGTATTGTTCAAAATCCATAACTACGATGGGACCCCCTTTATCTGCAGGGGTGATTATAATAGAATCATCCTTTCTCAATTTATCCAGAGCTTGCCTTTGTACATAAGTCAAATTATTCCTTCCCTTTCTGTTTCTATTCTGACTACTACTGTCGCTATAATATCTATAAAGGTCTTGTTCCACCAATCTATTATAAGTTTCCAAAACAGGATGTAGGATTGGAACATAAGTACTCACTGGTCTAAAAACATTCATGTTTTCCTTCATAACCTCCGAAGTCCCATATTGTAACTTCAATTGCACATTCCTCATAAACATTTTTATATCAATCATTGTATCAGTGATATCACTGTTCTTACTAGGAATGAATGTTAAACCCTTATTCAACACAAATTCCTCATCATGACTAAGTATCCTATTGGACAAATTAATTACAACGGATTCCCCTTCACACTCCACATTTTCTTTATTGTAGGGCCGACCTGCTCTGTTTCCATCACTTTCCGTTTTTGACGGCCTCTGCTCATGGAGCGTGTTCTCCCCTTGAAACGAGGTGACTGTATCGGGAAAGGGGTATCCCTATTATTTACATCATTTCCCACTGTCCTTTTATATTCTACAATTTTCTTTCTTACAACAGGGTTAGTAACACTCTCCAATTGAGTAGCACATACATTTTGCACACTGTTAATAGCAGATGTATCAACCGCACACACTTTATTATTTGTATTCTTATTAATAGTAACCACATATGGATATAAATTCACAGTATCATGATGTTCAGTAGCAGAGACAACATTGATATGTTCAGAAGCAGGGACAACATTATCCCCCACCTCAATGCATTCTAAATTACCACTTATAACAGTATTAGACTCATTATTGCATTCAAAACCACATGTCGTCAAATCATTGTTTGCATTAATAATAATGTCACCAGCATGGGTCTTTCTCTCTGTTCTTCCATGCATAGTCCTAGGCCAAACAAAGATTTGGCCATTATTAAAATCAAACATGTCTCTCTCAATCTTCTGTTTTTTTCTGGTCTAAAAGCCGTTTCTCATAGAGTAAAACATTATCCATAAGTCTATCAATACCAGCAATAGCCTTCGAAGATGAAAACTTCGAAGTGATAGACCCATGTAACTTAACTACTTTCTCACGCAGTGTCTCCTCTTCAGGTAAATGATAGTCAATTAATAGCTTCATGTAATTGAAGCTTAAATCCATATTAAGCTTTTGCCATTTTAACAACAGATCTGGAAAATGATTACCTGAACTAGGCATCTTCAGCACTCTCAGTCCCCTTGGAATAATCCGTTTCTTGAGGCAAGCCTCAAAGTGATGTCGCTGCAATTGCAGTCTTTTCAATTTCAAGAATTCTGTCTCCAAAAGTTCCAGCTGTTCAGCTAAGTTCACTAAATCCTCAGCGTTATCCCTCTCGGATCCACGCGTAGCATCAGGTTCAAACATAAGTAAAATGTTCTCGTTTCCAGCAACGCATTCGTCGAATCTACCCAACTTCCGGTCGACAGTACTGTTGACGTCAGGAGCATACGCCAACTCAATCTCATCACCACCAGTGCAAGCCATACCCTCAGCGCAAAGCCAGGAAATGAAATAAATAACAAAAATGAAAAGATTTGTGCTAGGGCACCACGTTCCAAAAACCACAAATAAAAATAGTATAAGTCCCATAAACAGGAACGTGGAGGCTTGAAAAAATAAGCATACACTTCACTAGTGCTAAAGCAACAACACTTTGTACGAATAAATGTAAGTCCAGACTAAAAGCAAAATATACCACAGGAGGTAAAGTCCACACAACTCCAGAGTGCCAGGAACGTTCTTTATTCACATGCAGTAAGCGCTTTCACCAAAAACGGCTTCTTCAGACTGTAACAACATGCATAATCAACAGCCTTTAAATACCATTCTTAATTGATAAAAAACATTATCCTATTATACAATTAATCAGTTCACCTCAAATATTTAAAGTGACAATGAATATTTTTACAATTTATGAACTTAAAAATCATGTTGTAAGAATTAATATATATATAAAAAATAATATATATAAGAAAGATATAATAAAAATCTATAAAACCACATAAATTTGTCAAATATATAAACCATTCATAACATGAACATTTCAGATGTCATTAAGTTAAAACTCTGCATAACTTCCTTCTTTTTAGTACTGGTTGAATGCTGACCTTGTCATTCAAGCCAGGACTTGAATCTGCTCTGCATCTGACGATCCATCTGAGTTCCATCTCAAGTGTGTAGGTTTCCACATCCCCCCCTCTCAAAGTTGTATAAATACTCTATAAAACAAGGAACGTAAATGTATGTGCATCACTAGTTGTCATCTGGTGTTTTGCCAATGCATTATTTGCATCCCTAACCCTCATTTTGTAGTTGTGCTCCCTTATTCTCTCTCTTAACTGCCTGTTCGTTTTACCTATGTAAAACGCTGAACAGGCAGAACAGATAGCAAGATAAATGACGTTTTTAGACCTACAATTGGTCCCTGTCATAAAAGAAAAAATCTGTCCAGTGACCGGTTGTTCAAAAATGGTACTATTATTAATGTACCCACATTGATTGCAACTGCCACAGGCCTTAGTATTAAAACAGGGACTTAGATGTCTGATCCCATCTTTATGGCATAGCATACTCTTTAGGTTCATTTTATTTTTATAAATGTACCTTGGTTTTGGTCCTACAACCTTACTAATCTCATCATCCACACCTAACACATCCCAATGTTTCTCAATGATGTTCCTAATATTGAAAACATCACTAGTATAAAAAATGGGAACACTGAGAGTGGTATTCATAGTCTTGGGTGAGAGTCCTCCACCCCCCTGAGTTGTGCTATAAGCTCCACTGGAGAAATATGGACACGCTATAGTGTTCCTCAACCTACTAGTATCAGTGAAAACTTTATTAATCTCAACATCACTATATGACCTGCATAACAACCTCGTTCTCAGACCAGAGATCTCTTTCCTATAGCCATCATCTGTGGGGTTAAGACGGGATGCCCTCATGGCCTGTCCTCTCATAACATTACCAAAAACATGTAACGGATGCATACTTGTTCTATGAAGTAGAGTATTTTTGTAACAACTCTTCCTATGAACAGAAGTGTTCAGTAGACCATTCTGCAGTCTAATAATGTCTACATCCAAAAACGGTAAATAATTTTTAGAATAACTCATTGTGAACTTTAAATAACTTGTAGTGTTGTTGATGAAATTTGCAAATTCGTGTAATTGCGCTTCACTTCCCCTCCAAATTAAAAAGATGTCGTCCACAAACCTCTTATAAAATGTAACATGCTGTTTATACCTTGGACTTGGTATTAATATATCTTTCTCCCATGTAGCCATAACAAGGTTGGCGTAGCTATTGGCACAAGATGTGCCCATAGCTACGCCATCCTTTTGCAAATATAATTCATTCGCAAATAAAAACACATTATTTTCTAATATAATTTCAAGAAAAAGTGCTATTAATTCGATTTCATTGATGTCTAAAGATGAATACTTCCTTAGATATTCTTGTATACAATCGACCCCACTATTATTGGGGATGACAGTGAAGAGGCTGAAGAGTGAAGCTCTGGATAAATTGAGAAAGGATGATTCTATTATAATCACCCCTGCAGATAAAGGGGGTCCCATCGTAGTTATGGATTTTGAACAATACAAGGACAGTGTCCACGATATGCTGAGTGATACCTCTTTTTATAGTAGGTTGGACTTGGATGAAGTGAGGATAAAAGTATTTTGTGTATATGACACCATAGATGATCTGTACAGGTGTAACATTATTGACAGAAACCTTTCTAGGTTTTTGAGGGTAAATAACCCTTTTAAGGGCCTTCCTAAGGTCCATAAGAATTTATCTAACCCTCCGATGAGACCCATAGTTTCAGGGCAGGGATGGTTGACTCAACCATTCTCATTGTATGTGGAGAAACAATTAAGACCCATCATTGATTCGAATGACATCATTTTGAAAGATAGTAAACAATTTTTAATTAGTTTATATGAGTATGTAAATACATTAGATGAGAGTAGTGAGTAATTTTTAGTTACTTTTGATGTAGTCAGCCTCTTCAATGTCATCCCCAATAATAGTGGGGTCGATTGTATACAAGAATATCTAAGGAAGTATTCATCTTTAGACATCAATAAAATTGAATTAATAGCACTTTTTCTTGAAATTATATTAGAAAATAATGTGTTTTTATTTGCGAATGAATTATATTTGCAAAAGGATGGCGTAGCTATGGGCACATCTTGTGCCAATAGCTATGCCAACCTTGTTACGGCTACATGGGAGAAAGATATATTAATACCAAGTCCAAGGTATAAAAGTACAGTTTTGTACCTACCATAAATGTAGATGTTCGAAGATCCACATTGCTGCAGTCCTAACAATTGGGTAGTCCGCTGTCCACGGTCGGCCCGAATATCAAAGTATAAGGCTGACGTCGGTCAGGGCGCATTTAACTGACGTCAGGACGTCAGGGTACAAATGCGCATGACCGGCGTCATATCCTCAGTCTTTTCTTGCCCCAGATGTCAGAAGACCTTAAAAATAAAGGTCAAAACCAAAAGACAGCAAACAAATAACCAACCACCCTTGCACTAACTATATGTACAATATATACAATATACAGAATATGTACAACCCAACCCACACAACCACCTCCAAGTACAGAGGGGAAGGAGGGAGGGTAAATTGGACTGCAGCAATGTGGATCTTCGAACATCTACATTTATGGTAGGTACAAAACTGTACTATGTTCTTCATCTCACATTGCTGCAGTCCTAACAATTGGGTAGAATCCCAAAGCAGAGAAAAGGGAGGATGGCTAACTACAAGGAAGCAGGAGCTGCCAAAATGCCCTGCAAAACAGCAGTGGCAAAACCAGCCCTAGACTTAGAGTAAAGTGGCAGGTGATAATGCTTAGAGAAAGTATGTACAGAACTCCAAGTAGCTGCCTCCAAAATATCCTTGGTTGCCACTCCCCTCAAAAAAGCTGTTGAAGTGGCAGTAGCCCTAGTGGAATGAGGCCTAATCCCAGCTGGAATCTCCTTGCCATGATGGGAATAACAGAAAGCAATGCAAAACCCAATCCACTTAGAAATAGTTTGTTTTGATACAGGCTTGCCCTAAGAACTCAAAGCAAAAGAAATAAACAACTGCTGAGACTGCCTGAAACTTTTAGTTCTGTCCAAATAATAACGCAACTGCCTGTGGACATCTAAAGTGTGCAAAATCTTTTCCCCTTTATTTTGGGGATTTGCATAAAACGTAGGCAAATGAATAGTTTGGTTCAAAGCCACACTAGAAACCACCTTAGGCATAAAGGAAGGATTAGTACGTAATGATACCCTATCCTTATGGAAAATCAAGAAAGGCTCAACTGCCATAAGGGCCTGTAATTCAGAAACCCGTCTTGCAGAGGTAATGGCCAACAAAAAAGCAGTCTTCCATGATAAATACTTCAACTCAGCAGTAGCTGCAGGCTCAAAAGGTTGTAGAGTGAGTTTCTCCAACACAAAATTGAGATCCCAAGCAGGAGTAGGAGCTCTTTGTGGGGGTCTTATATTCTTTGCCCCTCTAAGAAATTGCTTGAACAAAGGATGAGAAAACAATGGTGGGTTGCAATCATAGTGAGCTGAAATTGCTGCAGCATGAACTTTAATAGAAGAGAAAGACAAACCTTTGTCTAGTAACTCAGTAAGATATTGAAGAGCCACACATAAATTAGGCTCAGAAACATCAAAATCTTTTGCTGCACTCCAAAACAAAATCTCTTCCATTTGTCTGCGTACACTTTCCTTGTACTAGGCCTCCTAGCTTCCAAGATAACATTCAAAACTTGCTGAGGAAGTGGAGGCCCACTATGGCTCAAAACAGAATATGCCAGGCTGTTAGGTGCAGAGAGTGAAGCTTGACATTTAGCAAATGGTTGTCCTCCTGCGACAACAGGTGTGGAATCGAAGGCAAAGGCCATGGAGGCTTCCATACCAGACTTCTCAGTAATGGGTACCAGTGTTGTCGAGGCCAATCCGGAGCTATTAAGATCATCCTTGGCTTGTCCTGTCTGACTTTCAGAAGTACCTTTGGGAGGAGAGGCAGAGGTGGAAAGGCATACACATGAAGATTGCTCTAATTGAAAGAAAGAGCATCCACTCTCCAAGCTGTGGGATGAAACCTTTTTGTGCAAAACTTTGGCAGCTGATGGTTTAGTGGAGAAGTGAACAGATCTATGTCTGGAGTTCCCCATGACACTGTCAATTTCTGAAATACATGAGGATCCAATTTCCACTCGTGGGGATCCATAATTCGTCTGCTCAACACATCTGCTAAGGAGTTCTGTGCTCCTGGCAGAAACCTTGCCTGAAGATTGAGCTGTAAACTGAGAGCAGTCTCCCACAAAATTATTGCTTGCCTGCATAGAGGATAAGAATGCATTCCCCCTTGCTTGTTGATGTACCACATGACAGTTGTGTTGTCTGTTAGAATCAACACCTGCCCTGGAAGAAGTAATTCCTTGAAAGCAATTAAAGCAAACTGGACTGCTAACATCTCCTTCATGTTGATATGTAGATGTTGTAGTCTGACAGGCCACTTGTTTTGTATCCACTTTCCATTGAGATGAGCTCCCCAAGCTTTGTCTGAGGCATCTGTCATTAAAATCTGACTCGCCTCTGGCCGGGTCACAGAGAGTCCCTTGTTTAGGTGACATTCCTGAGCCCACCACAAAAATTCCTTTTGAATGCAAGGTATTATTTGAATGACAGTGTCCAGATCCTGGCAGTGCTGTGTCCATACATTTTTGAGATACCATTGTAGCTTCCTCATATGCAGTTTGGCATTGGGAAGCACCAGAATACAAGATGCCATGAACCCTAAGGCTTGAAGGACTGTCCTTGCAGTCAGCCCGGACTGATGAGATAGTTGATGGAAGTAAAGGGATAGACTCTTTTGTTTGTCCGGGGTTAAAAAGGCCATCTGGGCTGCTGTATTCAGACTCACACCCAGAAAGCACATGTCTTGAGAGGGTACTAGACTGGACTTTATTTCGTTCACAGAATACCCTAGGCATCTTAGCACTGCTATCACATATTCCAAATGACGAAGAAGCTCTTCCCTTCCTTGAGCCAGAATTAGGCAGTCGTCCAAATAAGGATAGATCTGTATTCCTTTTAGTCTGAAGAAAGCTATCACTGGAGCCAGAACTTTCGTGAACACTCTGGGCGCAGTAGATAAGCCAAAGGGCAATGCAGAGAACTGATAGTGAGAAGTCCCAGCTCGAAAACGCAGATACTTTCTGCAACTGAGTCTGATAGGAACATGAAGGTAAGCCTCCTTGAGATCCAAAGTTACCATCCAATGATCTTTGCCCAGCAGAGGTAAAAGCTGCTGCAACGTCAACATTTTGAACTTGGGAATGTCCAGATAAGTGTTGAGGATAGATAAATCCAAAATTGGTCTCCACGTGTTCCCCTTCTTTGGTACTAGGAACAGGCGAGAATAAAATCCTAGGCCCACTTCTGGCAGAGGGACCGGCTGTATGGCCCCTAGTTGGAGCAACAGAGAAACCTGTTTGTGAGCCTCTATTCTTTGTTGAGGAGGAACGTCTGGCATGCCTTTGAAAGGAGGCAAGGTATGGAAATAAAACCTGTAGCCGTGGTGTATGATATCCAATACCCATCTGTCCTGGGTAATTAAACTCCAATTTTCTTTGAAAAGTGCCAACCTTCCTCCCAAAGGTGCTGCCAGACGAGCAGGCTCTGGCAGCTGAAAAGGTAGGTCATTGGGTCTGTTTACGAAAGGACTGACCCCTGCCCTCACCCGAAGCCTGTGCAGGAGAACTCCCTGTTCTAGGCCTGAAAGAGCCCTGAGCTCTGCCCTTACCACGTCTAGATTTACCCCTAGACTGGGAATCATAAGAAGGATACGTCCACCCCTTAGTAGGCCAATTTCTACTAAACTTTGTAGGCTGGACCTGCAAAAAATCTTTAACAGTCTGCATAGACTTAGCCTTGTCTTCCATGTTCTTTAAGACTGTCTCAACAGGAGGACCAAACAACACGTCAGATTGTAAAGGAGCATCTAAAATCCTTGTTTTAACATGTTCAGACAAATTCTGATCCCTCAGCCAGGCGTGCCTGCGAAGAACAGTCCCAGTGGCAGCCACCCTAGACGAGGCCTGTACAGCATCAAAACCACATTGCAAAGAATGCTTACCCACCTGTTCAGAAACATGGACTAAATCTTGCAACTCTTTACAATCAATACCAACTGCCAGAGCATCAACCTTAGACTTCAATTGTGAAAGGAGATAGTTTTGGTATTTCAACATGTGAAACTGGCAATTCAGAGCCCTCATAGCAAGAGTGGAAGAAGTATAAACTTTCTTTCCCCATCTATCCAAGGCCCTAGCCTCCTTATCTGTAGGAACCGGATTCTTAACAACAGAAGCCTTAACACCCTTAGGCCCCTGGCTAACAGTTTCTGGGTCTGCCCTAGGACTCTTAAAAGATACTTGTGAACTTCAGGCACCCTGTAATACCTATCCGGCTTAACAGGAGCAGGAGGCAAAGAATCAGGATTAAGAGAAGCCTCTGTAAAACATCTTCCACTACATCCAAAACAGGAGGTATAGCCAAAGGCCTATGCTGGGGTAAAACAGAAATTCCCTAAGCCTTTTCCTGGAATCAGAGAAGTCCTGACCCTCCCACTTAAAATGCTCCCTCATGGAATGAAGAGTTTCTGAAAAAGAAAAATCCTCAGGAGGAGTAGCAGAAGGAGTAGAATCATCCACATCAGAATCAGAATAAGGAGAGTACTCCTGCAAGTCTTCAGCCGAAGACTCTGAAACATCTGAAGCTTGCTCAAAACCCCCCAGCTCAGGCTCCACCCTAGGCCTCTTAGCAGGAGGGGGCATAGAACCCCTAATCAAAGTAATCAAATCTTCTGCCATTTTAAGCATATGCTTCTTGGGCATAGTACCTGAAGAGCTAGGGGTAACACCAACTGAAGCTAAACCTGGCCTGCCCCTGGGAGAAGCCTTAGAAACAGAAGGAGAGGGCCTAGCCACCTTAGGAAGGGAGGGGAGTATAGTAACCTGAGAAGCCCCCTCAGCCTGACTTGCCTCCTGAGAGGCCACATCTTGCAATAATAAGGTCTCACTCTGGGAACACAAAGAAATCTCCGGTGGAGCCACCGGCTCCACCGACACCTCTAAAGAACCGGCGTCCAGTACAGACGGTTCTTCTAGCCTAGGCTTAACTGTCTTGTCCTTGCGCTTCTTTGAGGAAGCGGGCGTCGGAGCATCTGACGGCATTTTATAATTGCACCGCTTCCCAAAGACTAACCTTGCACAATTCAACCTTCTCTTTATAGTGCGTTTATTAAATCTAGCACAAGAGCGACAGCCAACAACGTTGTGCTCAGGCCCTAAGCAAGGAATACACAAAGTATGATAATCTCTATGCGGTATCTGTTTCCCACAAGAAACGCAATTATTAACTTTTTCTGACATCCGGTAAATGACTGAGGCAAGACAAAACTAAAATATTCCCCAACGGGGTACTTAGCCAACTTTGAACTCGGTCTGAAACTTCTAAATCGAAAAATCTCAGAACGCCAACCGGCACTTGCAATGCTGCTTCTGCATCGGACCATGCGGCAAAAAAGACTGAGGATATGACGCCGGTCATGCGCATTTGTACCCTGACGTCCTGACATCAGTTAAATGCGCCCTGACCGACGTCAGCCTTATACTTTGATATTCGGGCCGACCGTGGACAGTGGACTACCCAATTGTTAGGACTGCAGCAATGTGAGATGAAGAACATCAGCATGTTACATTTTATAAGAGGTTTGTGGACGACCTCTTTTTAATTTGGAGGGGAAGTGAAGCGCAATTACACGAATTTGCAAATTTCATCAACAACACTACGAGTTATTTAAAGTTCACAATGAGTTATTCTAAAAATTATTTACCGTTTTTGGATGTAGACATTATTAGACTGCAGAATGGTCTACTGAACACTTCTGTTCATAGGAAGAGTTGTTACAAAAATACTCTACTTCATAGAACAAGTATGCATCTGTTACATGTTTTTGGTAATGTTATGAGAGGACAGGCCATGAGGGCATCCCGTCTTAACCCCACAGATGATGGCTGTAGGAAAGAGATCTCTGGTCTGAGAACGAGGTTGTTATGCAGGTCATATAGTGATGTTGAGATTAATAAAGTTTTCACTGATACTAGTAGGTTGAGGAACACTATAGCGTGTCCATATTTCTCCAGTGGAGCTTATAGCACAACTCAGGAGGGTGGAGGACTCTCACCCAAGACTATGAATACCACTCTCAGTGTTCCCATTTTTTATACTAGTGATGTTTTCAATATTAGGAACATCATTGAGAAACATTGGGGTGTGTTAGGTGTGGATGATGAGATTAGTAAGGTTGTAGGACCAAAACCAAGGTACATTTATAAAAATAAAATGAACCTAAAGAGTATGCTATGCCATAAAGATGGGATCAGACATCTAAGTCCCTGTTTTAATACTAAGGCCTGTGGTAGTTGCAATCAATGTGGGTACATTAATAATAGTACCATTTTTGAACAACCTGTCACTGGACAGATTTTTTCTTTTATGACAGGGACCAATTGTAGGTCTAAAACCGTCATTTATCTTGCTATCTGTTCTGCCTGTTCAGCGTTTTACATAGGTAAAATGAACAGGCAGTTAAGAGAGAGAATAAGGGAGCACAACTACAAAATGAGGGTTAGGGATGCAAATAATGCATTGGCAAAACACCAGATGACAACTAGTGATGCACATACATTTACGTTCCTTGTTTTACAGAGTATTTATACAACTTTGAGAGGAGGGGATGTGGAAACCTACACATTTGAGATGGAACTCAGATGGATTGCCAGATGCAGAGCAGATTCAAGTCCTGGCTTGAATGACAAGGTCAGAATTCAACCAGTACTAAAAAGAAGGAAGTTATGCAGAGTTTTAACTTAATGACATCTTAAATGTTCATGTTATGAATGGATATATATTTGACAAATTGATGTGGTTTTATAGATTTTTATTATATCTTTCTTATATATATTATTTTTATATATATATTAATTCTTACAACATGATTTTTAAGTTCATAAATTGTAAAAATATTCATTGTCACTTTAAATATTTGAGGTGAACTGATTAATTGTATAATAGGATAATGTTTTTTATCAATTAAGAATGGTATTTAAAGGCTGTTGATTATGCATGCTGTTACAGTCTGAAGAAGCCGTTTTTGGTGAAAGCGCACATGTGAATAAAGAACGTCCCTGGCACTCTGGAGTTGTGTGGACTTTACCTCCTGTGGTATATTTTGCTTTTGGTCTGGACTTACGTTTATTCGTACAAAGTATTGTTGCTTTAGCACTAGTGAAGTGTATGCTTATTTTTTCAAGCCTCCACGTTCCTGTTTATGGGACTTATACTATATTCAAGATGTGTTTGACTTCTTGGATAAAATTAAAACAGTACAATTGTGTGATAAATGTACTGGATTATAATTGATGTTAAAAGTCTATATACTAAAATTAGTCATGAATTTAGGTTAGAAGTTGTGAGATTTTTTTCTGGGTCAGAGCCCATCTACTGAATTTGTTATATAATTGTTGGATTTTTTTCTTAAACATAATTTTTTTGAATTTGGAGAAATCTTATATAGACAAAAACAAGGAACAGCAAAGGGGGTGGCGTTTGCACCCTCATATGCAAATCTTAGTATGGGCCTGTTCGAAAATGAGTATATATATATATATATATATATATATATATATATATATATATATATGTGTGTGTGTGTGTGTGTGTGTGAATTCTATTACAGATTTATAGACAATTTGATTTTTTTGTGTGAATATGCTGAAAAAGAAGTAGAAAGGTCTGTTGGCATGTTAGGAAATAATAGGTTTGGATTAGAATTTGATGGGTTAAAGGTCGGAAAAAATGTATCCTTTTTAGATGTAATCCTAGATGGTAGTGACAACAAAGTTATCTGAACTAAGGTTCACAGGAAATTTGAAAATGGGACTCAATTTGTAAGGGAAGAAAGTTGTCATCCCCCCGCACTATCTATTCTATCCCTTTTGGGGAATTTATACGGATTTTTTAGATTATGTAATAATGAATCTGATTATAAGAGGGAAATGTGCAACACTATTAGTATGTTTAGGATGAGAGGTTTTGACCAAGAAATTTTAGAAGGATGTTGGAAAAATTTTCTAAAAGAATATGTTTATCAGCCAACTGGGAACAGTCAAACACGAAGGTTTAGGATGGAAAACAAACCCCAACAGCAAGGAGATATATATTTTACTACAACATTTAGTAGTTTTAGTGCTACAATAAAACATTATTATAATATTATTGGGAGTATATTTTATGTTTAAATGATTCATGGCAGTGTTATTATATGGAAAAAGAAATTTACAAAAGAAATTGAGAAAAATAAGACATCACTGTTTAGGTAGATATAGGGAGAAGGGAGCAGGTATCTACATATTAGGACAAAATAGTAAAGGAAGATATTAGTATGAGGGAAATGAAAAATGTGAAAGAAAAAGTAAAAAAAAAAGCAAGAACAAATTATGAGTATTGTAGTACAACATGTGAAAAATATGTATAGGAGTAAAAAGAAAGAAAATAAGAGAAATTTCTTCCAGGAAACACAGGAGGAAAGAAGAATATTAGCTGGGGACTTAAATTTACCAGATTGTAAAAAGAAAACTACAAGGAAACGGAACATACTAGACATTGTTTGTTTCCCTAAAGAAATTACTGTTACTTTAAGTTAATTTTTACCACCGTTGATGTGCAGTGATCATGGGGTTATAAAAGTTAATGTGTTGCTAGATAATTCTGCCAAACTGAAATCTAAACCAATGTGCAGAATGTTAATTACAAATTATATGGAAGCAAAACAGTCACTGTGTAAGACTAACTTGAGCGAGGTGTTCAGTGGAAAAACTGCAGATGGAATATAAAATGTTTTGAAAGAGAAACTGAGTGCAAAACAATCAAAAAATGTTTAACATCATGATCTAGGAATACAATGCAGTGAGATATATTTCCATAAGAACAAGATACTTGACTAAGGTGAGAGACAAAAATATAAAAAAATGGAAGAGAAGTCAAACTACAAGTTTGAAAATTGAAATAAACAAGCTGAACAAACAAAATAAGTATAGTGTAAAACAAGATCAAAACATTTTTGAAGAAAATTTAAATAAAGATATTGAGCATAATAGGAAACCTTTTTATAGATACATAAGATGTGGATAGAGTAAAGATATACAAATTGATAAACTGTGTACAGATTCTAAATTTATTCTCAGACACAACAGATTATAGATATATTTATAAAATCTTAAGCAAAAGTTTGGATTGATAAGTTGTCCTAGTGACATCCAGGTAACCTCAGAAACTGGAATCAAATTAGATTATATTGAAAACAACTATGCAAACTGGATCCAAACAAAGCGCAGGGAGGAGATGGAGATATAAGACCTGAGAACACTTCAGTAAGAACTTACAGTACCATTAAATCTATTATTTCCTAGGTCATGTAAATATAGGGAGATTTCTCAAGATTGGAGACGTGCTTATTAAATCTGCCTTTAAGGGAAAGAGGAGTAGGACAAACCCAGAGTCATATAGACCCTTAAGTCTACTTTCATGTTGTGGAAAAATAATGGAGAAGGTAATATTGGATAAGTAATATTGGATACATTATCATCAGAACTGGATAGGCTGGGACTTGAAACCATATATCAGCATGCATATGTTGACAATAGATGTATTACTACCTGTAATATGATGTTTTATAACAATATATTAACAGCTACTAATTGAAAAATTTTGTTGTGACATAATTTATACAGATTTAACTTCAGCATTTGACAGGGCCATACAAAACACTGATCAATAAATTAGAATAACTAGGTATTCTTGTACTCTTGATAAGATGGATAGCTGCATGGCTTACAAATAGGATATGGCAAGTATCATACAGCAATTGGACAAGTGCAATTCTTGGTTACAATCAGGGTGTCTCACAGGGCTCTGTCCTAGGCACTTACTGGTTTATGTCGCATCTTTCAGACCTAATTTTTTCATCTGAGGTGTTCTACAGTCTATATACAGATGACCTGAAATTGGGTAAACTGATTACATGTATTACAGATAAGGCATGTTTGCAAAAGAACTTGACTAATTTGACTATTTGGGCACAGGAGTATAATATGCTGATAAATACATCAAAAACTAAGCATATGAGATTTGGGAGACATAAATTGAAAGTTGAATATTTAATACAGCACACGGTGATTGAAACTGTGGACTCATTTAAGGACCTGGGTATATGAGTAGATCCAGTTCTGAGTTTTTCTAATCATATTGGTGCAGTGGTGCAGTGGAAGCATTGTCGTCTCACAGCAAGAGGTTCTCCAGTTCGATGCTGGGGTGCCTGTTGTGCAGAGTCTGCATGTCCTCCCTGCATTCATGTGGGTTTCCTCCGGGTGCTCCGGTTTCTTCCCATGTTACTAAGACATGCTTCTGGAGCATTTCTCCCCAGAAAAGTTGGCTTAGTTCCAAATTGGATTTTACCGGTAAACAATTTTTAAATAAAAATAAATGTCGACCAATTGGTTAATGATAGTTATAGTACTATAGGTTGTGTAAAAAGATTTATAAAGTTTAAGAAATCAGAAATGATGAAGTCATTGTTTGTTATTTACATTTGTCCCAAACGTGATTATGGAATAACAATATGGAAACCTTATAAAAAAAAAAAAACAAGCATGAGTGAACTGGAAAGATTACAGCAGAAATGTACCAAAGGCATCTATGGATGTGAAAATGTATGTTATTATGAAAGAGTAAAATATCTGAACTTGTATAGTGTCTCTTACAGATATCTAAGCGGAGATATTCATGTATTTAGGGCATTTAGAGACAACTACCTCTGGGAATGTTTGGGGTTAACAAAAAGTAGAAGAGAATCATCAGACAATCTAGAAGATTCTGTAGGAATGAGAAGTGTACTAATTAGTTCTCAGACAGCAGCTGATGCATGAAAGAGACTACCAAATTACATTAAAGCAATTACTATTTTAGATATTTTTAAGAACAGCCTGGACACTTAGTATGGAAACTAGTGTTTGGGTATATTGACACGCTAGAAGGGCATTAAGGCCCATGCATACAATATTTGTATGGGTGTATGTATGTAATGGAAAGTAAAAAAAAAAGTCCAGATCAAGTAAAAGAAGAATTTGACAAAGAAATTATTATTAATGAATTGGATTAAGTATTAAGAAAGTAAATGTTGATTCAGTATCATTCTGTGATGATATAGGGTATGGAATAGAGAAATTAATGGACTAACAAAGAGAGCTGTTTGTAAATGTACTGGATGAATGTTTGCAAGAAGGTTTTGTTTATGAATGGTATATAGTGAGATATTAAAATATATATTAGAAGAAAGATGAGCTAAGAAAATTAAAGACCTATCTCACTAAATAGCACATTATAAAAAATATGAGAATAATACAGAAGAGATGGGAAAGGAGGATGAGGGATATTATGGAATAAAGTATATATGGTATACAAGGGAAGGGATGTCAAGAAATTTTATTGGTTGTGAGAGGAATTGTGAGTGATACTGTAAGTAAAAGGGAGAATGTGAAACTTATGGTAGGTGATATTAGAAAGGCATTTGATTAAAGCAGGACACAATGCATTGTGGGATGTTATGAAGAAGTATGAAATAGGTAATAGAATAAGGAGAGTGTGTATGTCAGCATATCAAAATAATAGAGTAAGAATGTTAGAGTCAAGAAATATGCATACAGTGTGGTATAAGGCAAGGATGTCCCATATTACTTGACTGATAATGAATGTGATAGTGAGTGAAGTAGCTTATAAAATGAAAGATGCAAAAGTAGGTGGTGATTCCAGTGGTTTTGGCATATGCAAATGATATAGTTGTATCTGCTAATAACAAAATATGGATGAGGGAAGTGTTGGTTTGTCTGAACAGATGTTTAAAGAAAATGGGGATGATCTTGAATAAAGATAAAATTAAGGGTTGTGTAATGTGGTGAAAACTAGGGACACATTTTTCAAAGAATGAATTGACTTTGCTAGGAGTAAAATATGAGTAAAATTATGTAGTTCTGATACAATCAGACGATTTGATGAAAAAAAATGAAAAAAAAAAAACATGTCTCGTGGAGAACATATACGTTATCATCCAGGGAAAGCAGTTTATCTGGTGAATGTATTACTAATGGGAAAATAGTATATATGTCAAATGTTTATATGATCCCCCCCAAAGAATAAGAGAAGAGAATTGTGCAACTGGTGTTTTCTTTCAGATGGGAGTCAAGATTAAAGTCAATGAAAAGAGGTGTGTTGTACATGAGTGATGACGGAATGAGGATTAAACTCAATGTAAAGAGGTCTGTTGCACATGAGTGATGACGGAATGAGGATTAAACTCAATGTAAAGAGGTCTGTTGTACATGAGTGATGACGGAATGAGGATTAAACTCAATGTAAAGAGGTCTGTTGTACATGAGTGATGATGGAATGAGGATTAAACTCAATGTAAAGAGGTCTGTTGTACATGAGTGATGATGGAATGAGGATTAAACTCAATGTAAAGAGGTCTGTTGTACATGAGTGATGATGGAGTGAGGATTAAACTCAATGAAAAGAGGTCTGTTGTACATGAGTGATGATGGAATGAGGATTAAACTCAATGTAAAGAGGTCTGTTGTACATGAGTGATGATGGAATGAGGATTAAACTCAATGTAAAGAGGTGTTGTACATGAGTGATGATGGAGTGAGGATTAAACTCAATGTAAAGAGGTCTGTTGTACATGAGTGATGATGGAATGAGGATTAAATTCAATGTAAAGAGGTCTGTTGTACATGAGTGATGATGGAATGAGGATTAAACTCAATGTAAAGAGGTCTGTTGTACATGAGTGATGATGGAATGAGGATTAAACTCAATGTAAAGAGGTCTGTTGTACATGAGTGATGATGGAGTGAGGATTAAACTCAATGAAAAGAGGTCTGTTGTACATGAGTGATGATGGAATGAGGATTAAACTCAATGTAAAGAGGTCTGTTGTACATGAGTGATGATGGAATGAGGATTAAACTCAAAGTAAAGAGGTGTTGTACATGAGTGATGATGGAGTGAGGATTAAACTCAATGTAAAGAGGTCTGTTGTACATGAGTGATGATGGAATGAGGATTAAACTCAATGTAAAGAGGTCTGTTGTACATGAGTGATGATGGAATGAGGATTAAACTCAATGTAAAGAGGTCTGTTGTACATGAGTGATGATGGAATATAGAGTATTAAAGCGAGTAAAGGAAGATAATGAGAACTTAACCGTGGGAATGATTAAATACAAGTAAAGAATTCTGGGAGATGACGAGTAAAGAAAAGGAAATGGAGAAATTAAAAATTAACAAGAAAAAATACTAACATGGAAAATAAAAATTGATAATATAGAGAAAGCTAGAAGGACATGGTATAATAATGCGATGAAACAATATTATTATGGAAATCCAAGGGAAAAATTACCGGAATAAGTGATTAAAGCCGTTAAAGTAAGAAAAAAGTGATGTACCAAGATAGTGGAGTGTCAGGATTTCCTATGAAGACTAGTAATAAATAAGTTATCAGTAAAGGGGGATATGCCATATAAAAAGAAAGTTGAAAGAGTATGTTTATTTTGTGAGGAGTAAGAGACAACTGAGCATGTTTTTATTTAATGTAGAAGAGTGGTGATACTGTGGAACAAGTGTTGTGAAGAACAATTTTTGAGAATATTAATGACACAAGCAATGTAGATATGAATATGGTTAGGTATGGATATTAAAAGAACAAGAAAAAAGAATATGTGAGAAGTATAGATAAGAATTTATTAATGTAATGTGGGTTATTTATAATAAAACATTGAATGAAATTTTGTTTAAAGGGAAATAAGATTTAGCAAATATATATTACACAAAAATGGTTGTAGAAGAAGGAGTGGAAGTCAATTATGGAAGAATGACAATGACTATGTGATAAGAAAAATGATAAATAGTGAAAAAAAGAGAAACGTGTGTGTATATATGTGCCTGTAAATATGTGAACTTCGTATATATGTAAATGTTTTATGGTATGTTAAATAAAGGATGCCTGCTTTTTTCAGTAGGTGCAGCCGGATCATTTGTACCCCCTTGAGGGGCCACAACTACAAGCAGATGGGGGCTTCAGTTTATGTTTCATGTAAAGGATGACACACTCAGGGGTACAGCTTCCCCTCATACTGCACTGCAGTATCAGAAATACATATTCATGGTGTGGGAACAACCTTTTGCATCAAAGGCATATGTCTACCTGTTGTACAACTGGCACTGACGTTTATGGCATATACCTAATATATGCAGAAAGGAACAAGGTATAGAATTCCTAATGTATCTGCATACAATTGGCACTGACGTATAGGGCATATACCTTATACATGCAGAAAGGAACAAGGTATAGAATTCCTAATGTAGCTGCATACAATTGGCACTGACATATATGACATATACCTTATACATGCAGAAAGGAACAAGCTATAGAATTCTTAATGTATCTGCATACAATCGGCACTGACATATATGACATATACCTTATACATGCAGAAAGGAACAAGCTATAGAATTCCTAATGTAGCTGCATACAATTGGCAGTGACTTATATGGCATATACCTTATACATGCAGAAAGGAACAAGCTATAGAATTCCTAATGTATCTGCATACAATTGGCACTGACATATATGGCATATACCTTATACATGCAGAAAGGAACAAGCTATAGAATTCCTAATGTAGCTGCAAACAATTGGCACTGACTTATATGGCATATACCTTATACATGCAGAAAGGAACAAGCTATAGAATTCCTAATGTAGCTGCATACATTTGGCACTGACATATATGACATATACCTTATACATGCAGAAAGGAACAAGCTATAGAATTCCTAATGTATCTGCATACAATTGGCACTGACTTATACAGCATATACCTTATACATGCAGAAAGGAACAAGCTATAGAATTCCTAATGTATCTGCATACAATTGGCACTGACATATATGGCATATACCTTATACATGCAGAAAGGAACAAGCTATAGAATTCCTAATGTATCTGCATACAATTGGCACTGACATATATGGCATATACCTTATACATGCAGAAAGGCACAAGCTGAAGAATTCCTTATGCAGATGCATACAATTGGCACTGACATATACGGCATATACCTTATACATGCAAGCTATACAATTTCTAGTGTAGCTGCATATTGATGACAACATTAACATCAAAACTTAGTCAGGGCCAGTCTTAGCAACTGGCCCAAGTGTACTGCTCCAACATCTGGTGCCCTGCAACTACAGTTGAAGCAACTGGCTTGCTGCAGCTTATACCACACATTAAACACCAAAGCAAGTGCTTAAGTGCTGACAGCAAACAGTATCAGAATTCATTTCCATAAATGCACTCTGAAATCCTGATGCAGAAATGTATGCTGTGCTGCAGAGATGGCCCCAAGCCACAGCCATACCTCTCAACTTCTTTACTTGAATGTCCAGAATCAGAGATATGTTTTAAATGTTACGCATGATTACTTAAAAAGTTAATCAAAGTTAATAAAATCTGAGATACTGCATCAACAAACAGTTTCTGAACAATATGAAGTATGAAACTCTACAGTCTTCAATTATTGACTAAATGTAATTTTCTTCCCTTTGGTCTTCAATATAAGGATTTTTTGCCTTTCTTTCCTTCACGGTTCATGGTCAGGGTTTGTAATTAACAAGTGTGAAAAGTGTGGGAGTGTAATACCAGTATTTGTTGTTGAAATGCCAGTATTTTAACAATTGCCAGTTTGGTCACAGCTAAACTGACGAAGAACTCACTGTATTGTTAATTGACTGTAACAAGAGGCTTGCTATATTTGCAGCAAACAGCCTGCAACAGTTTGAAATATCAGAGCACTTTTTGTTGTTTTCTAGCTACGATTTTGGCAAGTGCGGGGCTCTATCACTCCCAATCAGTCCAAATGGTCTAAGGCCAGCCCTGAAGTCAGCATACATAATGTAATTTCAAAATGACAGTCCCATACTATCCAGACATACCTCAAATTATACATTATGGCACATCTGCAGGGGCAGATTTACAGGACCATTTGCAATACTGTGCAGTCTGTGTGAACTCCCATATCAGCTTTCATTATTTATGTATGTGTTTATGTATTTATTTTAACTTTGTTCACAGGGTAAACTAGCTGGTCCAACAAACAAATAAAAAAGACAGGTGATAACCCAAAACCATACAAGTGCTGCAAGAAAACAGGAATGTGGCTAAACCTTACAGCTGCAAGCATTGACATCTGTACATACATTATAATAATTATGATAAATAATATCATGACACAAACAGTATGCTTTAGCATTCCATTGTGTTGACAAAGTCTAGCTTCTTTACAATGAGTGTTACAATCATAACTATAGTATTGTCCAGACTTCCTTGAGAGAACAGCTGACATGTATTTTTTTACAATATTTACAGGGAAAGAATTCTGCAACCAGTCATAATCCATGAGTGAATTGCATATTCACTTAGTAGGTATAAATATAGCAGGAAAATAACTAAATTAGCCAAGTTCAGCACATAACTTACAGTGTATAATCTCAGTAAGATGCCCTTTCAAATGCTTTTTAAATGAAAACATACTTTCATACTTAGGTAATTTTTGAGGCAAGGCATTACAATTTGAAGGAGCCATTTCGTAGATGGTTATGATGACAGCAGTGTGTAGAGATCTGGCTATCTGCACTTTGCTAGGTCTGTTAACCATTAGGCTGAGTCAGACAGCAGACACCATTTGGGTGGAGCTTTATAACACTGCATGGAATGTACAACTAGTAATGAGCATCAACATGGAATATCTTTGCTTCACAGTATGAAAGTATGATTGGTTGTCAGCATGTATGATGCAACTAATGAGCATTAGCATGGAATAGCTTTGCATTACAGTATGAATGGTTGGCAGAACAATGCAGCTACAGTGACCAACCAGGGAAGTTCAGGACAAATTCTCCAACTGCTTCTCACAGTCTAGAATTTTCACAGACACTCACATTGGATTGTTAACATGATGCCATCCTGTTAACTTTTTCTTCTTATCAGAGAACATTTTTAACCAGTTTTGCACATTTGTTGACAGTCATTTTTTGGATAGGGTCCTGCAGATTGATGTGCACCGGGTAAGGTGTGTAGTGGACTACCGTGCCCCTGTGTAAGAAGAACAGATGGTATTACTGTTGTAATTTTATCTGCAGTGATATGAGTACATACTGTTTCATAGACAGTGATTGTCACCTCATAGAATCAGCAGGTGCAAGGATCTGCCTTTCAGCATTAGATGTTGCCCTGGAAAACATAGAACTGGGAATCATTTTTTGGTATTGATTTGAGGACATGGGGCAATATCAACTGCAGCAGTTGAAACTTGGGAGGAAGCAACATTAACACCTAGTACCCTCTCATCTTTATAAAGTGTGCAATGTGTAATCATCCTTTTATGTGCTACTTTTTCCCTGGAATTCAATAAGCTTTTTTTTTCCATGCAGGAACAGTGTAGCCATTCCTCCAAAGAATATGGCCGTCGAGCAATCCAGTAAACTATTGTTCTGATGTGCATGAGCCTGCTTACACTTTTCCTTCAAGGACACCACTGCATCATGTTAATTACCTCATTTGTGAGTGAAAGCCATGCAGATGAGGTGAATTAGTGATTCAGCAAGCAGGTAGACATCTGTGCAAGAATATTGTTAGTTGCAGAAATGTATTTGGGTACTAGCCGAGTAACTTTCTGCAAAAATTAAAACGGCAGCATGATAGCTAAAATAAAAGCATATATTATAATCTTTAGGCATGCCAATGGTCAAATATATGGCCATTGGCATGGAAAAGTGTTTCATTTTTATAAAAATAAATTTTTTTTTTTTGGCTGATCTCGGCCGTTTAAGTATAGGTCAGCAGCGGAGTGCAAATGGGATTGTGCCGAAAATAAAAAAATCGTGAAAACTCAATTTTATGGGAAATCTGCATTTTACTGTTATAGTCTATGGCATGCAGAATCAAAACAATACCAGGGAAAAGTGGTTGTTAATGGAAAAGGCTCTGGGGTAGTGAAGTAACTACGGACTAAGGCAGTGGGGTATGCAAATGAGAGGAAATTTACTGAATCACAAAAATATTGTAAGTGCCAACCTGCACCTAACTGTGTAGGTGCTATAACATGATTGTGTAAGCAGGAGGAGCAACAGACATGAAAAGGGGGTGTGTCATGCATGGTGTAAGCACATTGGAGCTCTATGGCCCCTAGATAAGCTTAACTAAGCACAGTTAAGCAAGGGGGTGTGTCTGAGGCTGTATTGACTTATTCCATGAAATGAAGAGCATGTTTGCATCCAGGGTGGGCCATTTCTTAGTGTTTACATTAGCTAAACAGGTATGCACAGTGCACATCAGGTCTAAAACAAAACAAAAAAAAAAAAACACAGAAATAGCAGGACTGTTTACATTTGGTTACCAGGTTTGAGCGGCACATATCAAGGCTTAAAAGTGGCAGAAATGGGAAGGGAAAAAAAAGGAAAACAGTAGAATAAAAACAATCAAAAACAAATTACATAGTTAGGTGGAATGCATCATAGTCAGCCAATCATACAGGCAGCATCTGCAGCACAACAGTATAAACTATGGAAACACCTTATAGTCTGTTTTTTCCCACAAACTCTGCATCATTGGTGTACACATGCGGGGGAATTTTAACAGGAGAAATGTTAGGGGCTGCCATTGCTTTGATCCATCAGTAAGTGCTAGAGGCTGTGGGCGGTGAGGAGGATAATGCTGACGACTGCCACAGACCAAGGAGGAGGAAAAGAGTGTTCAGATCCAGGGTAACTTACCAAGGGCTACATGATCTGGAGATAGTAGAGTGCTACAGGGTGGACAAAGACATACTTCAGCAAATAATCGAGCTGTGCCAGCCTCAACTCAGACCTAGAGTCAATAGAGGGGAACTCATCCCAGTGGATACCAAAGTATGTGTAGCCTTAAGATTATTAGCTACAGGTACTTTTCAAAGAGCTACTGGGGACATCATGGGGGGTCTCACAGGCATCTGCTTCCAGGGTACTCCACCAGTTCCTGGATGCCATGCTACCACATGCTGGTGAGCACATTTACTTCCCCAACAACTGTCAGGAGAGGACCAGCAATATTCGTCTCTTCCACTGTGTAGCAGAATACCGGGAGGTACTGGGCACCATAGACTGCAAGCACATCCACATCAAAGCACCATCCAGTGAACAGGGTAGGGTCTACATAAACTGCAAGGGATTCCCCTCCATCAAATGCCAGGTCATGTGTAATGCCCAGGGCATTATCATGAATGTGTGTGCTGGCAGCCCTGGAAGCTATAACAACTTCCAAATCTGGCATTCGTCACAGTTGCACCAGGCATTTGCCAGTGGGGGCATCCCATATGGCAATCTGGTGGGGGATGCTGGCTATGCACTGGAGCCGTGGATGATGACACCCATCAGAAATGCACACACACCCACACAAGAATGTCATAATGAGGCACACACACAAACCGGGATCATTATAGAGCATGTGTTTGGGATGCTCAAGTCGCGGTTCCGCTGCCTTGACATATCTGGTGGAGCCTTGCAGTACTCTCGAGCCACATGTGCACACATGTTCATAGTATGTACCATGCTACACAATATGATCCTGCGGAAACAGCTGCAGCAGGAACAGCACGAGGAAGGGCCACACAGCCCACCAACATTGCCATGGTCACCACAGGAACAGTGGGACTCAAAGGAGGAGGAGGCACCTGAGCCTGCTCCTGTAGTCAGACAGAGGCATGCCCAGTATGTTCAGGCCTTGGCAAAGAGGCAACACATAGCATACACACTGACTCTGTAGGGACCCCAGGGACTGACGTCTCTCTTTGACTCACACACACAATAAAATGGCTAGTACACACATCACATTACCTGTAACTTACCATGTATAGGCAGTGTACTGTGTGCATCCAACATAGGCGGCTCTCAAGCAATGTTCTCTCAACTGCCAGAGGCACAAGGTAAGTCAGTCTTCGTAACAATAAATGAATGGATTGGTATGTTTTGGTAGCATATCTATGGTAATGCTGGATGCATGCAAGGGAATGGGGTTGCCTACTGGGATAGTAGCAGACAACTGACAGCTATGTGGGACACCAGAAAATGTCTGCCTAATACTGGCCTCCCCACACTATGCAGTAGTACCCAAGGTGGAAAATCCCACTGCAGTATATTTGTGGGGACAACTAAGTGGGGGGGTCATAGGTCACAGACATGGATGTCAGTGTGGGGGTCCCATACCCACCCCTTACACCCACGCAGCAAGTCAGCTGTAGAAAACCAGAGAGAAATGTCTGGTAAAAGCTCACAAATGGCAGCAACATTGAATTACCCCCCCTACAGACTCACACAGTGATAGCACATTAGGCCTCGCAGTTGCAGTAAGGCTGTGAAGAGTAAGGAGTCTGAAAATTAAATGCATGCCATTACAATCTGACCTGTGGTCTTTACTGATATGCCTCTATCCTCAAGACAAGGCACAATAGTATGGTAAATGGAACCAAAATGTAAAGCAAATATCGCAGTCTGTGTAAGTGTGTACAGCTGACAGGTGTGCCCCCATATACCCACAGAAATGCAGTAACATGTATGCTTGCAGGGAAATAGCAGCATAACACACATTGGCAGGGATGTCCCAATACACATGAAAACATGTTGCCTGCTCACAATATGCAGAGGTCAATGAGCTATGTGTATGTGTGGTTAATACTGTCAAGATCTGGCCAGCATGTTCTCCTGGCAGTCATCTTGTAGTGCCCTAGGTACAGTGCCGTCTTTGACAGAGCCATGTGCAGATAACTGCAATGCCACTATTATGCATGTCAGTGACACCCACTGCTCTGCTACTGACATACCTGGAAGTCACAGTGCTATGTGGAATATACTACACATATAATGGACATCTTGAAGGCTGTGTAGCCGAGGTGCTAAGATTTTTGTGAATATAGTGATTTCTGGTATTGTTGCCAGTGGTTATTTTCAATAATCCTTTTTTCTTATGTTTGCTTTTACATATAATGAACATGCCTGGACAGTAGAATGCACTCTGTTCCCACACCCATAACTCCCAACCTATGACAGCAAGACATCTGGACAAGGACAGAAATAAAAGTGGAACAAAGGCATCATGATAGGCATGTGTTGTAAATATCACTCTTACATACTGAGAAACCTGGCAGGATGAGGGTTTTGCAGTAGCAGGAATTGTCTGAAGGTTATGTAGTCTGAATCAGTAATGTCTGTCATTATTTTGTAACATCACTCTTCAATTATATGTAACTAACTTGCCATAAAAACACAAGTTTACATAGACAGGATGAAACCTCTAGCCAAACACCTGGACAACCTGCCAATAAATGTACAGGTGAGAGGTATGGCCAAACAAGGATATGACATCTCAGGTTAGAAAGATACCACACAAGCAGGAGATCCCCAGCCAGTATATCACTAAGTTGCTGGACTGTTTACACAGCAAGGCATCACTCAACTGGCTGTAGCAACATTTCACAAATGGCTTTGTTGGGCAAGAATGTACATAACTGCCCTCATAATATTGGTATGTGCATCATACAACTAGTATTCCTCTGGTAAAACACTGTGATGATCTGAGGATGTCTGGCACTAGGTAATGACACAATACATTGCAGTGTCAGACTACAGATTTGTCAGAAAATGTCTGCTAAACAAACCCAGTACTCTGAGGAAAGTCCTGTGTATTCCTGAGAGGTATGGCTGTAGCACAAAAAACCCTGGGCTGGAGTACACCTATCTCTGGAATGGAGTTGAGTCCCACTCTAACTATAGAAGGTCACACTGGGCATGCTCCTACACTTAGAGGCTCACAGGACATGTTGGAACCCACATCAAACTATTTGACTGTATTGTGTATATATGTCTGTGCATGCAGACAGCTATGTACACCTTAACTGTCCCCACATCCACACATCAGACAGGATTACCCTCAGCTATCGGTAGGTGACCCATATGCAATATATTGGCATCTGTTGTTGAGATACACAGACATATATATGGGCAACAGACAACAACATATGCCAAGCATACACACACACATAGATGTGGGGAAGTGAGAGACAGACAGTGATAGAGAGAGAGAGACACAGAGTGAGTCACACACATGGATACCATGAATGGCATACAGTGATGTCCTGCTGTGAACAGCGGCATACCAGTTGTAAACAGTTGCACAAGCCAGCATAAAAGGTGAGGCCCATTTTGTAATAGTACTGAGGCTGGTTAAAATATCACATCATCTGTCTGTGTGTGTGTGTGTGTGTGTGTGTGTGTGTGTGTGTGTGTGTGTGTGTGTGTGTGTGTGTGTGTGTGTGTGTCCATAGGCCTAAGTATTAGGAGACTGTTTCCACTCAGTTCACTTCACATTGCCCTACTTCACAAGATCTACTGCTGTCATTCACCTTAGAAATACCATTGGACACCTATCACCCCTATAAGCTCTGTAGCATGTCTGATAACTGCGTAACACTATAGTACAAATAACTAGATAGGTAGGGGTTCTAATATCAATACTGGCAACTGTGTGTGTGTGTGTGTGTGTGTGTGTGTGTGTGTGTGTGTGTGTGTGCGTGTGTGTGCGTGTGTGTGCGTGTGTGTGTGTGTGCATGTGAGACAGTTGTGTGTGCAAGACTGAGGGAGTGTTTATTTGTAGGTGAAACAGTTTTAGAACATTCCCACCCACAACACTTCCCAGTGCCCCACTTTATCAGTCCTGCTGATGTCATTCCCCTTATTACCACCTTTGGCCAAGTGTCAGCCCTGTAAGCTCCATAGTGCATGTGATAACTGTGTAACACTATAGTACAAATCACTACATAGGCAGGAGTTCTACTCTCACATCAAGCAAATGTGTGTGTGGGTGTGTATGTGTGTATATTTGTAAGAAGAAGTATTTTGATAAGTTTTCCACCCAGTGCCATGCTTTATCCATTCTGCTGATATCATTCCCCTTATCAGCACTTTTGGCCAGCTGTCAGCCAAGTAAGCTCCATAGTTCATGCAATAACTGTGTAACACTATAGTACAAATCACTAGATAGGCAGGGGTTCTAATCTCAATACTGGTAAGTGTGTGTGTGTGTGTGTGTGTGTGTGTGTGTGTGTGTGTGTGTGTGTGTGTATAAGTGTGTGTGTAAGTATGTATGTTTGTAAGAAGCAGTATTTTGATAAGTTTCCCACCCACTGCCCTACTTTATCAGTCCTGCTGATGTCATTCCCCTTATCAGCATCTTTGGCCAGTTGTCAGGCCAGTAAGCTGTGTAGCATGTGCGATAACTGTGTAACACTATAGTACAAATCACTAAATGGGCAGGGGTTCTGCTCTCAGATCTGGCAAATGTATATGTGGGTGTGTATGTTTGTAACAAGTTTAATGAGTTTCCCACCCAGTGTCCTACATTATTAGTCCTGCTGATGTCATTCCCCTTGTCAGCACCTTTGGCCAGTTGTCAGTGCAGGAATTCTATAGTGCATGTGATAACTGTGTAACACTATACTACAAATCACTAGATAGGCAGGGGTTCTACTCTCAGGTCTGGCAAATGTGTGTGTGGGTGCACAAGTGTGTGTGTGTATGTTTGTAAGAAGACGTATTTTGATAAGTTTCCCATTAAGTGCCCTACTTTATCAGTCCTGCTGATGTCATTCCCCTTATCAGCACCTTTGGCCAGCTGTCAGTGCAGGAATTCCATAGTGCATGTGGTAACTGTGTAACATTATACTGCAAATCACCAGATAGGCAGGGGATCTACTATCAGATCTGGCAAATGTGTGTGTGGGTGCACAAGTGTGTGTGTATGCTTGTAAGAAGAAGTATTTTGATAAGTTTCCCACCAAGTGCCCTACTTTATCAGTCCTGCTGATGTCATTTCCCTTATCAGCACCTTTGGCCAGTTGTCAGCCCTATAAGCTCTACAATGTGTGTGATAACTGTGTAACACTATAATACAAATCATTAGATAAGCAGGGGTTCTACTCACAGATTCGGCAAATGTGTGTGTGAGAATCATATCCTGTGTTGGTTATATCATTTTGATGTGGGTACCATGCACACCTGTTTGCCACCTCCCTATGGCATTAGTTTATATAGCATGTTAATGGCATCTGCCTCACATGCAGCATGTTAAACTGTTATACAGGCCATACCAGTCATCTGTACAAATGTCTACGGAATATCTGAATGTTTGCAACCTACATGTGGTCTGTGTCCCCTAGCAATGGCCATGTATGTGATATTGTTGCCAAATAGGTCACAGTTGGTATACTGACACACATGCCAGCATAAGATATCATACCTGACTGAAACATCATGCTGCTACAATGTCTGTTACCTTATCACTTGTCCAGGCTTTTAGGTGCAACAGATGACTCTAGTTGCTATTTCTGGTGGCTTATCTCACCATCCATGAAGGCATTCACAACATGACATTCTGTAAGAGGTAGTGGTTATGTCCCACGCATATAATCTATGTGGGGCATGTCATATGTATAGGCACTATAGTACATTAAAGTGGATATGTAGGTTTATGAATCTGTCTATTGCCAGCTGTGTTTGTGTTACTGTATGCACATCCCCTGTGTCAGCCTTTACTGTGTGTAGGCAAATGATATACCATTTTGTCTCCCTGTTCCGCCCTGTGAACTCAGGAACACTTACCACAAACCTGTCATACACAGTACCATGCATGCCCTCACCAACTGCATCAGGGTTGAGTGCATGGGAAAGAAATGACAGGGGCAACAGGTGCTGACACATGAATCTGTTGTGGTCAGCCTAATGGCTAAGCTTGTGAAGGACCTACTGACAGTACTCAAGTAACCTGTTCCAAATGTATGAACCTGTGGTACTACACAACACTGAGGTGACATGTCTGAAGGCCACCTGTCTGTGACAAGGGGTATGTACGCAAGGTCACACTGACAACAGTGTCCATCACACAATGTTGCATTCATACACATCTGGTAAACGTATATATAAAGCTGTACCTTGGCTATGAAATGGTTGGTGTATTTCCACTCTGCCACACTCTATGTTGGTAATGTCTGCAGGGCCACAGCCTGCAGACACACAGACACCTGGAACAAAAACAGAATACAGCATGTCAGACTACATTGTCAGTGGTACTAACAGCAATAATGAATCATGGCTAATAAGGCACATACACCTTTATGTGTACCCATAACAAATACAAGCAAAAAGCATCTTACACAGTATTACATAGCTACACTGTACTATATTCACCCTGTGCATCAGACCCATATTAGCCTGTCCCTGCATCGATGCTATGAATGACAGGGATGTGGCACAGGTATTATCATATGCACAGGGTGTGGTAGGTTTGCCAGAGGCCTAGTCTGGGCCATACGGTTGACATCCATGTGTGTGTTTAAAGGGGTATCCTATAGATGGGCTGTGCAGAGGTGCTATGTGCATCTGGAGGTGACCTGCCTGTGATACAGATGTGTGTGTGTGTGTATCTATGCACACAGTCACACCATGTGGCTGCCCTACACAGGGGTATGTCGGTCAGCTGTGGACCGTAATTGGCAGGGAGTCCAGTTCACAGTCTCTGGCCACGGACACATGAACTGGTCCTGCCAGGGGTCTCACTGGCACCAGCAGGCCCAAAGCCAGATGCAGTACTGATTTCTGATGGTGACTGCTGTCTGTTGGAGCCATGTTCCTGACAGGACCGGCCAGGACCACATGCCCATAGCCTGCTCCATTGTGATGTGGACAGCAACACCCCATCAGTAGTGGTGACCTATGTCCATTTGGCCGACCCCCATCTCCCATCACATGCTCTAGCACAGACATGTCATGGTCAAGGATTTCCAAGGTCTCACCCTACCATCTATTCGTGACCTCAGTATTTTGGTGTGTTGCCTCAAGAAGGTTAAATATATCACAACATAAATCAGGAAGAGTTGCATCCAACACCCTGAGTATTTGCTGGTGTTGCATTCACTACATGCCTGTGCATTCAGGACAGCCCAAAACATGTGTCTGGTGACACCTGCTGTAGCACTTGCAACAGCTGCTTGATGAGCAGCAGTCCTCCTGTGAGCAACCCTGTCTATCCGCTTGTGTGGGACCTCAACTGCACTCTGGCAGGTGTCTACACTCACACCTGCCATAGTCACCACACTAGCCTGTTCCATGCCATCATCTGCCAACTGTCCATCATCTGTGGCTGCTGAGGACAGGGCATGTGTGAGCATTGTGACTGTGTGGAGACATTGTGGATGACTGTGGGATGCCAACTGATGGCTCAGATTCAGCCCCTAACAACACCACCTGTGCCTGACTATGACCATCATCATTGCCAGAGTCTACAGAGACACTGACATCAGATTCTGGACAGGAGGGACCACGACCACCATGACCACCTGTGGGGGAAAGACAACATATGTAAATTAATACCTACACTATACTGTTTGCTGTTACACATACACACACACACACACACACACACACACACACACACACACACACACACACACGCGCACACATGCACACACACATGCACACACATACAGGTGAGGTGGCAGACAGGCATTACACAGACCTTACAATAGCTAGCTGGTGACATTCCCAACACAGTCAGACCACTACATATACACCCTGGACAAGCCCACAACATCATGCAGTGCACCCATTTCCACTTAATGTTACTACTTATATACACCTCTGTGATATGTGAGTAGTGTTAGTAGGTGATGGGCCTTCAAGTAGCACACACTGCACCCATGTACACATAATTGCTGTTCACCTGTATAGCACAGTGGCAACACCTACAAAACATACCTCTCAACTGTGCAACTGAGTATCGCTGAATGTCAACATGTGTGGCTCATATTTCTGGTCTGTTTGTCATAAATCCTGTGTTTGTCTGACACATTACTGGGATGATATGAGGACTGGTGTCAATAATTAATGACATATTTTGAGTTTCACACTTCAAAACCTGCAGTACATGTATGTTACAACAGATCCAGTTACACTAACAACTTTATAAGCTTACAGAAGACATTATAAGTGTAGACACCCCTGTTAACATGCTAGGTTTGTCTGATATATAACATGAGACCACAGAAATCATGTGATAATATTTCCCACCTTTAATGTGACCTATAACCTGTGCAATCCAATTGAAGAACAAACACATTGGTTAGGGGTAACATGTAGAAGTTGAAATACATACAATAGGCTGGTTGCATGACTGTGAACACCCTTAAACTAATACTTTGTTAGATCACCTTTTGATTTCATAACAGCAGTCAGTCCTCCTGGGAAGGTGTGTATCAGCATAGCACATCTCGACTTAGCAATATTTGTACACTCACCCTTGCAGAAGCCCTCCAACTCTGTCAGATTGCGAAGGCATCTCTTCTGCACAGGCCTCTTTCAGGGCACCCCACAGATTTTTTATTGGATGCATGTGTGGACTGTGGCTAGACCATTCGAAAACATTGATTGTCTTCTGGTGAAGACATTTTTTTATGGATTTTGATGTATGGTATCAGTCATTGTTGTGTGGAAAGGTATAAGTCCTCTCCATCCACAGCTTTCTAGCAGACACATGAAGATTTTGGGCGAAAAGGGACTGCTATTTTGAACTGTTTATAATCTCCTTTCACCTTGGATGAAGGCCTATTTCCAGCTTATGAACAGCAACCCCAAAGCAGGACACTGCTATCACCATGCTTCACCATGAGGATGGTGTTCTTTTGGTGATGCACAGTGTTTTTATTGTGCCGAACAAACCTTTTGGTATTGTGGCCAAAAAGTGCAACCTTGGTCTCATTACACCATAACACATTTCCCCACCTGCTTTTGGGAGACCTGATGTATATTTCTTGAGAAATTCTCCAGACCTGGATGTTGTTTTGTGTGTGAGAAGGCTTCCATCTTCCAACCTACCCCATAGGCCAGACATGTGAAGAATATGGGAGATTGTTGTCACATGTAGTACACAACCGGTACTTGGCAGAGATTCCTGCAACTCCTGTAGTGTTGCTGTAGTTCTCCTGGCAGCCTCCCTGACCAGTTTGGGTCTTGTCTTTTCCACACATTTGGAGGGATGTCCAGTTCTTTTCAATGTCACTGCTGCCCCATATTTTCACCACCATGTGATGACTGTTTTCACTGTGTTCCATGGTATATGCAATGCCATTAAAATGTGTGTGCACCCTTCTCTGGACTGATACCTTTCATAAATTAGATCCATTTGCTGCTTCATAAGCTGTATGGAGCTATGGATGTTGCTGTAGCAGGCAACTGAGTAAATTTAGGATAATCCTGGTAGGACAGCTGACAGTTATTTGCTGTTAATCAAAGAGTATCTGTATTTGATGGCAGGTATGTACACAAAAAGATATAATGCTGTAATAATATTGAAAGCTGCTTCAACACAGTATTAGCTTCAGCCTGTGCACACGTATGCATCTAGCTTCTTGTAAGTTTTTTATGTGTCATAATTGTTCCCCTAACAGATTTGTTTGTTTTACAATTGAATTGTACAGGTTATAGGACACATGGAAGGTTGGAAGGGTTCAGAAATGTTTTAGTGCGCTCTCATTTTTGCATATCACAAATACCTGGCATTCTAACAGGTGTGTGTACACCATTTATATGCACTGTTTAATACTAATTTATAAAATATGTCCCTAGTTTTGGGCCTTCATCCCCCTATTTTGTCAGTCTTTTTTCCAGATTTCTTGCAGTGACAGGTTGTGGGGTATGCTACAGATATGTGACTTCTCCTGCAAATAGGCCCCTGTTATGACCGCTGTGATGCAATGCAGTTAAACCCACCACAAGTGAACATGCAGATATTGCAAAATGGCTGAGTGGAACAGTTGTGTGCATGGTCACATGCATGACCTTAACATATTTGGGGTACTGGTGAGCCACAACAGGAAAATCCCATACTACATCCAGACTAGAGTTACCTATGTAGTTGTGGGGGAGAGGTATTGTCAGCAGACTCACATATGTCACTGGTAAAGATGAATGCTACATTTCTGCACAGGTACAGTACAAGCTATGATAGCACACAATTTGTTGTCCCTCACCATAGATGTGCACTTGTGTCCATTACTAAACCCCACCCACAAATGCAGTTTGAACTGACACATGCCTCTAGATACTCTGTAGAAGACACTATATTATTACATGATTAAATTGATATGCACTGTGGCCTTACATAAATGCTCCTCACCTGTTGCCTGGTGCCACCCACCTTCACGACTTGTGTTTCATGTGTTGGTTGTTGTGTGGGGGCTGCCCCAAGGTCAGCAAAGAGCTCCTCTGTTGCCATAAGTGGGGCCTGTGTGGCTGGATCTCCACCTGTAGCAGTAAGGTTCCTGGCCATTGCAGTAGCCCTTTGCTGGGCATGACTTATCAGGTCAGTTGCTCGATGCCTGACCTGATCATATGTGCGGCCATGGTGGCCCAAGGTGTTAACTCTGTGCACAAGGTCGTCCCACAGGGCAGTCCAGTCCTGCAGATTTTGTTGGCTAGGTCTGAACAGCACCGCATGCTGCTGGATTATTGCATCAGTGATACCTGCATTCTCATCTGCAGTATATGCTGGCTGATGCTGCATGCCACCTGGAAGACAGAAACAGAGAAACACATCACAGGACCTCAGACATTGCCCAGAGTTATTTACAGAGCCAGCACATCAATATTGTCTAACATTAGCCACCATTTACAACCACATCATACCCCTGTCATCTATCAGCACAGTATGAACCTGCATTGCACTCCTAGTCCTGATGTGTCATGTTTCCCCCAATGAGGGCCAGTGCATTGCATAAATCTCCATTCATCATTCACGTTTGTGTAGAGGGATGACAGTGGCCATCTTCCTTGCAGATGGGATGTCAATGGTGCTCAGGCTTTGCTTCCATGCAATGTGCAATGGAGCTGGAAGCATATGCCTGAGTTCATGTAGGATGCAGACAGGAATGTTATCAGGTCTCATGGAGACTTGCTTTTGTTAACTTTGATTAGGCAGTATGCACCTGCTCCCTGATGATGTGGGGAGGGATGTGGGTGCTGTGCATATTGAGCTATACTGATGGTGAGCCAGGGAGGACATTGGGCCAATATTTGTGACACTTTGTTAATATTGCTGTAACACACAAGTCCTTTGATAGCACAGTAGCCTTTGCATTCACAGACATACCCTGGAGGATGTCGGACGCTCATATGGCAGGAAGAGAGGAGAAAGACTAGTAGTGTGGTAGTGAGGGTCGGAAATTTTAATGTTGGCAGTATGACTGGTATGGGGACAGAGTTATCTGAGAAGATGGACAGAAGGAAGGTTGATATATTGTGTGTGCAAGAAAACAGATGGAAGAGGGGTAAGGCTAGGTATATTGGAGTCGGGTCCAAATTGTTCTATCATGGTATGGATGGGAGGAGAAATGGTGCAGGGATTAGCTTGAAGGAAAAGTATGCCAACTGTTTTTGGAGGTGAAAAGAGTGTTAGCTAGAGTGATGTTTATGAAGCTGAAAACTGATGGTGTAATGATGACTGTTGTTAGTGCATATGCTCCGCAAGTTGTGTGTGCGATGGATGAGACAGAAAAACTTTGGAGTGAGTTGGATGATGTTGTGATGACTGCACCCAAGGGTGAGAGAGTGGTGATTCGAGCAGATTTCAATGGGCATGTTGGTGAAGGGAACAGAGGGGATGCAGAAGTGATGGGTAGGTATGGTGTTATGCAAAGGAATGCAGAAGGTGAGATTTTGGTGGAGGTTGCAAAAAGGATGGACATGGCTGTGGTGAATATGTATTTCAACAAGACAGAGGAGCATAAGGTTACATACAGGAATGGAGGAAGATGCCCACAGGTGGAGTATATCATATGCAGGAGGGCCAGTATGAAGGAGATTGGAGACGGTAAAGTGGTGACAAGGGAAAGTGTAGTTAGGCAGCATGGAATGTTGGTCTGTGGGATGACGTTGGTGATCAAGAAGAGAACGAGGAGTGTGAGGGCAGCACCATGATCAAATGGTGGAAACTGAAAAAGGGTGATTGTAAGGTTAAGTTCAGGGAAGAGTTACCGAATATCTGGGTAACTACAGGAGAGCTAGTAAGGGATATGACTAGAAAGGTGCTTGGTGTTACATCTGGTCAGAGGAAGGAGGACAAGGAGACCTGGTGATGGAATGAGGAAGTACAGGAAAGTATACAGAGAAAGAGGTTGGTGAAGAAGAAGTGGGATTGTCAGAGAGATGAAGAAAGTAGACAGGAGTATAAGGAGATGAGGTGCATGGCAAAGAGAGAGGTGGCGAAGGCTAAGGATGAGGCGTATGAAGGGTTGTATGAAAGGTTGGACACTTAGGATGGAGAAAAGGACCTGTACCAATTGGCTAGACAGAGGGACCATTCTAGAAAGGATGTGCAGCAGATAAGGGTGATAAAAGATAATGAGGGAAACATACTCACAAGCAAGGACAGTGTGTTGAGCAGATGGTAAAAGTACTTTGAGGGGCTGTTGAAAGAAGAGAATGAGAGAGAGAAGGTTGGATGATGTGGGTATGGTGAATCAAAAAGTGCAATGGATTAGCAAGGAGGAAGTAAGGATAGCTATGAAGAGGATTAAGAATGGAAAGGCTGTTGATCCAGATGACATGTCAGTGGAAGCACAGGATCATAGGTTCATAGGTGTGTACTAGGCTAAAAGCCCTGGAGCCTTCACAAGCCTAGCCCATAGGATTACCCTTGCATTGTGCCAGTCGACCTTAGTTCCCAGTGCCTCTGTCGAGTAGAGCCACTGGAGTGATTCCTGAGGTGAATTTTCTATTTCCCATCCACTCATCAAGATTTCTTTTGAAGAGGGCCAGTGAGGTGCTCTATTTGACATGTATGTGAAGTCTATTCCATAGCATGGGCAGTCTCTGGGTTATGAACCGGTCCCTCGAGCACATACTGTTGATTATGGTAATGAGGTTGAGGTCTCTGGAGTGTGTGGTGTGGAGGGATTGGGATTTTTTAGATGTAGCATTTCTAACAGAGCTGAGTCAGACATGGCTTTGTAAGTCAAGCAGACATAACCTCTAAGTAGGCAATATGAGACAGAGAACCATTTTTTGAGTCTGTCCATACAGGACAAGTGTTTAAGGCCTAGAATCCTCTTTGTGAGGTACTTTTGCAGCCTCTCCAGTTATTGCAGGTATCTAGTGAGGTACATGCCAAATGTGGCACTATATTCGATGATTCACCTAATGAGGGAAGAGTTGAGGGACATAATGACCTCTTTCTACCTGGATGCAAAACCCTTAGTAATGATATGTGCCACATAGAAGGACTTTCTGAGCACAGTGGCAATGTGGTGGTCAAAAGCGAGGTTGCTGTCAACCTGTGTTCCCAGATCTCTTATAACGCCTTCTGTGTTCAATGGACTACCATTGATGTGGTAATTCATGGGAACTGGGTTTTTTCCCAAAGGGGATGAAGACACATATTTTGGCGTTGAGCTTAAGGCCATGGTTCTGACACCAGTCATTGGTCTCAGTGAGGCCTTTCTGTAGGATGTCAACATGGGAAGTTAATTATGACTCACAACTTGCAATTGCCTGCGAACTTTGTCAGCCAGAATCTATTTGTGTTGGCCTGGACTTCAGAGAAGTAGATACCAAACAGGAGAGGAACCAGGATCAAACCCTGTGGGACTCCGCTCATGACTTGTCAGCAGTCTGACTTGGAGTCAGCTACTTTCACATTGTGGATTCTATCTGTGAGCCAGCTTGCAGCCCACCTAGTGATATAGGGGTTGATGCCTAACTTATTGAGTTTCCCTGATTCCTGAGTGCGGAATGGTATCAAAGGACTTGGCCAGATCAAGGTAGGCTGTATGAACCACCTTGCCTTCATCCACAGCTCTGGTGACTGACTCAAAGAAGTCAACCAAATTGAGCAGGCATACTCTACCCTTCACAAAACCAAACTGTGTGGGATCCAGAGTTTGGAGATTTCCTATATCCTAGTTTATTAGGGCCATCATGATGCATTCCATAGCTTTGCATATCACACTCATCAGGCTAATGGAGCGATAGTTCCCTGGGTCTGTAATCGCTCCTCCTTTGTGGAGAGTGATGACTGTAGCAATGCGCCATTTGTTAGGGACAAAGCCTGAGGTGAAGCTGTGATTGAACAGGGCACACAGGTGAGGTATCAGTTCACTCTGTAGTTCATGTAGAACACAGGCAGGGATATTTTCAGGTTCCATAGAAGCTGTATTCTTGGCCTTGGACAGTGCTGATTTAACCTGTGCAGCAGTAATACTTGGTGCCTGGCAATCTATTGGTATTGTGATTTGTCCTTTGGGGGGAAGAGGGGTAAAGTTGGCACTGAATCTGTCAGCCGGTATATTGGCAATATCTGTTGGCTTAGTATAGGAGGCACCATTGTGCAGTAGCTCAGAGCAAATCTGGGTATTGAGTGGAGATTTTTTATATAACTATAGAGGGCCTTGTGGTTGTTTTTACTATCTGCTGCAATTCTATTTTCATAGCTAGCTTTAGAGGATTTGATGAGGGATCTCAACTTTTTGTTGAGGCTGATTAGGAAGTCTTTCCAGTCTTGGTACTTCACCTTATTCCACATCAGTTTCCTCCTTCTGTTGTAGAGATTGTTTATGGCAGGGGACCACCAGTTTGGCTTCCTTTTTTTTGGAGGAGAGCATCTTGGTTCTATTGGGTATGACGAGATCAATGCATTTGTGTACGTGTTCGTACAGTGCATTGGTGTATGATTCAGTGGTTGTGCGACTATTCTCCATTTGCATGGGTGCTGTGAACTTAGCCACCTCTGTTTTTATGAGCCCAAAGTTAACTTTGGAGAAGTTTTTCATGGTGGTTACCTTTGTGTGGAGGGTGGGAGGGATGTGGATTTCCAAGGTGATTAGTTTGTAGTTGGATCTAACCAGGAATGAGTTGACTATTGGTGTAGAGCAATGGTCGCCCATGTTAGTAATGACCAGGTCTAAGATCTTGCTACCTATAGTGGGTGTACGAATGAGCTGGTCCAGGGCATTGGAGTTAATGAATTGCAGGAAACATTGGGCAAGTGTATTGGTACATGAGTAGTTAGTTTTCCAAGTTAATGGAGAGGTAGTTGAAGTCACCCAGTATGAGAGTGTTAGGTTGGACCTTAATATTCTCCAGGGTGCTTATGAATGTGGAGTGTGAGTCTTGGGATATGGTTGGGGACCTATAGCAGGCTACGACCTGAATTACTGTCTTACCCAATTTTAGCTGCACCTGAAGTATCTCTGATGCGTTATGTTGGGCTAGCAGTCTGGAAGTGTGCGCATCCTTTATGAATATGGAAATGCCACTACCTTGAAGCTTCTGTCCAAGTTCTGGGGACGAAAGGTGTGGAATGAGTTATAGCCTGGTAGTGCAGGGGTGCTTTCTGCTGCCTTGAACCAGGTCTCTGTTACAACACAAATGTTGATGTTCTCCATTTTAAGGAGTGCTTTGAACGAGTGCATTTTGAGATTTAGACTTCTAGCATTGAGCATCATGACCCTCAGATTACATTTGTTTGCAGGTGTTATGGTGGTAATTTGGTCTTTGGAACACCACCTAAAAAAGGCACTACAGGGGTGGCAAGAGCCTTGGCCAGTATCCGGAAGCCCAGGGGTGACAGATGCAGGACATCTCTGGCATAGCCTTGAGGTCTGTCAATCATGTCATCCCAGGCAACAGACACATGGAGGTGCTTAGGAGAAATGGCAATGGTGTTTTTAACCAGATTGTTTAATGAAATCTTGGAAAGTGAGAGGATGCATGAGGAGTAGAGAAAAAGTGTTTGGGTACCAATTATAAGAATATGGGTGATGTCTAAAGCTGTAGTAACTACAGAGAGACAACACTGATCAGTCACAACATGAAGTTATGGGAAAGAGTAGTGTAAGCTAGGTTAAGAAGGGAGATGAGTATTAATGATCAGCAGTATGGTTTCATGCCAGGAAAGAGCACTACAGATGCAATGTTTTCTCTGAGAGTGTTGATGGATACATACAGAGAAGGTTGGAAGGAGTTGCGTTGTGTCTTTGTGGACTTAGAGAAAGCATATGACAGGGTGCATAGAGCAGAGTTGTGGCATTGTATGAGGAAGTCAGTAGTGGTGGAGGAATCTGTAAGAGTGCTACATGATATGTACAAGGGTGGTGTGATAGTGGTGTGTTCTGTGGTGGGAGTGACAGATGCATGTAAGGTGGAGGTGGAATTACATCAGGGATCAGCTCTGAGCCCTTTCTTATTTGCAGTGGTGATGGACAGGTTGACAGACAACATCAGACAGGAGTCCCCATTGACTGTGATGTTTGCAGATGACATTGTGATCTGTAGTGAGAGTAGGGAACAGGTTGAGGATACCCTGGAGAGGTAGAGATTTGCTCTAGAGAGAGGAGAAATGAAGATCAGCAGGATTAAGACAGAATATATGTGTGTGAATGGGAGGGAGGATAGAGGAATGGTGAGGATGCAGGAAGTAGAGTTTGCAAAGGTGGATGAGTTTAAACACTTGGGATCAACAGTTTAGAGTAATGACGAGTGTGGGGGAGAGGTGAAGAAGAGAGTACAGTCAGGATGGGAATGGTGGAGAAGAGTGTCATGAGTGATTTGTGACAGGCGAGTACCATTACGAGTGAGAGGGAAGGTCTACAAGAGGGTAGTGACACCAGTTATGTTATATGGGTTGGAGACAGTGGCACTGACAAAAAGGCAAGAGTCAAAGCTGGATGTGGCAGAGTTAAAGATGTTAAGATTTGCACTGGTTGTAATGAGGGTGGACATAATTAGGAATATGTATGTTAGAGGGTCAGTCCAGGTTGGACAGTTTGGAGACAAAGCCAAAGAGTAGCGGGATTATGTTGATTTGGACATGTACTGAGGAGGGATGCTGAGTATATTGGGAAAAGAATGGTAAGGATGAAGCTGCCAGATAATAGGAAAAGAGGAAGGCCTAAGATAAGGTGTATGGATGTGGTGATAGAGGACATGCAGGTGGTTGGTGTGACAGATCAAGATGCAGACAGGAAGAAATGGAGACAGATGATCCACTGTGGTGACCCCTAATGGGAACAACCAAAAGAAAGAGAAGGAGATGTTGTAATGTCAGTCTTCACAGGTTGGCAATGATTTGCCAGACATAATACAACTCTGAGTAAATGACTGCAAATATGAGCACACATATGGTCAGTGTGCATAACACTGGACATTTGAATGGGATGAGCTCAGTATATCACATGCAGTTCAACACACACATCTGCAACAGTAGTTTACTATGCAAATACCCTGCATAGGTCTCTCACATTTCTGAGACAAACATGTATATCATAGTTGTATCCACAATTAACTTATGGATACCTACGACATCCAAGTAGCTGGCCTAGCAGTGTCACAGTCAGTATTGCTCAACACACACTCCAGTAGTAGTCATATGTGAGCCATCCTTTCCTAGGGTGACTCAGGGGCCTGAGCTGTGACCTATGTCACTGCAGACAGACCCAGATGCTATGGGCATAGGTTTTGATCAGCAATATATCAGTACAGCAAGTCTTGTTGAGACATATTTGTTGAACTTCCTATTTCCCATTATTACATACCCCCTACTGCATTCCATTACAGGCTTACTTGTTTGACATACCTTTTTTTCCAAGTATGGTTGGTTTGATTCCAGTATGTGTTGGTTGATTTGTTTGTCTGTCTGTCTGCCTCTCTCTCTCTCTCTGAGATGTAGGGAATACATCTGTTTTGAATAGGCAGCAGCTTGCCTTTTGTAGGTAATGCTCATGAGCAGCTGATGGCCTGTGCACCAATTGGTGTCCCCACTTGTTAATTGCATGCAGAACAACTGTGTTGTTATTCCTATAGTCAATGGCATGGCAACACACTACTATAATTTGAGTACTTCATGTGGGCATTGCCCCTCTTTCTTGCCTGTGAGGGGGACTTCATGGAGGTGTGTAAACAACAGCAGCACAGAGGGTAGTTGAAAATACGTCTTACAACGCAAACTGTGGAGACAGCCCTACAAACTGGGGGAGAATGTTCCAGACATAGGGACAAAATGTAAGTATTGCTGTTATACAGTTGAATTAATTCTATTTTAACAGGGTTTGTGTGACATGGCTTTTCTGTATGATTTTAAGTCTGACAGTGTTATCTGGTTGACATAACTCTCAACTGTAGGGTTATCCACAGAATGGCTAAATTTTGGTCTCTTATGTTTGATGTGTTCCTCAGACATTTTTTGTCTTTGGAAAATCAGTAGCATAGTGTGCAGATTGCAGTCAGAAAATGGCATCACCCATTTGTGTTTCTGACTATATATCCCTCAGAAAAGATATGTTACAACAAACTCTGTTACACCCTTAACTGTCTCGGTTTATAACAGCAATATTTCACATATAGGTTCATAGGTTCATAGGTGTGTACTGGGCTAATGACCCTGGAGCCTTTGCAAGCCTAACCCAAAGGATTACCCTGGCATCATGCCACCCAACCTTAGTTCCCAGTCCCTCTGTTGAGTAGAGCCACTGGAGTGATCTCTGGAGTGAATTTTCTATTTCCTGCCAACTCATCAAGATTTCTCTTGAAGAAGGCCAGTGAGGCACTCCACTTGACATGTATGGGAAGTCTATTCCATAGCATGGGCAGTCTCTGGGTTATGAACCTGTCCCTCCAGCCTGTTCTATTGATTGTGGTAATGAGGTTGAGGTCTCTGGAGCATGTAGTGCAGAGGGATTGGGATTTCTTTAGATGTAGCATTTCTAACAGAGCTGGGTCAGACATGGCTTTGTAAGTCAAGCAGAGATCACCTCTAAGTAGGCGATATGAGATAGAAAATAGTTGGAGTTTTTTGAGTCTGCCCATATAGGACAAGCATTTAAGGCCTAGAATCCTCTTTGTGAGGTGATTTTGTATCTTCTCCAGTTGTTGCAGGTGTCTAGTGAGGTAAATGCCAAATGGAGCATTGCACTCAATGACTGTCCAAATGGGGAAGAGTAGAGGAAGACAATGAGCTCTTTCTTCCTGGATGTAAAACTGTTAGTAATGAGATGTGCCACATAGAAGGACTTTCTGAACACAGTGGCAATGTGGTGGTCAAAAGAGAGGTTGTCAACCTGTATTCACAGATCTCTTATGACACATTCTGTGTTCAGTGGACTACCATTGATGTGGTAATTACAGGAACCGGATTTTTCCCAAAGGGGATGAAGACACATTTTTTGGCATTGAGCTTAAGGCCATGGTTCTGACACCAGTCGTTGGTCTCAGTGAGGCCTTTCTGTAGGATGTCAACATCACTTGGGGAGTTAATTATGGCTCTCAACTTGTAATCGTCTGCGAACTTTGTCAGCCAGAGTCCATTTCTGTTGGCCTGGACTTCAGAGAAGTAGATACCAAACAGGAGAGGACCCAGGACCGAACCCTGTGGGACTCCTCTCATGACTGGTCAGCAGTCTGACTTGGAGTCAGCTTCTTTCACACTGTGGGTTCTATCTGTGAGCCAGTTTGCAATGCACCTAGTGATTTAGAGGTTGATCCATAGCTTAGTGAGTTTTTCTATAATTCCTGTTTTTGGGCCTCTGTCTCTCAAGTATGTCAGGCTTTGTCCAGATGTCATGCAGTAAGAGGTTGATAGGTAGGGTATATCATTATTTAGTGCCTTCATTCTTGACACCATCCCAGTGATGTATCAGAATGCCAGACATGTTATGTGTAAGCGGCCTTATACATGAGGACAAAGCCTGGACATTCTGTGGGACTCTGAACAGTTGAGAGGTATGTGTATTGATGGCAATTGTTGACAGACTATCAGGATTGTATAGCAGTGCAGTGTGTAAATATTATTTGGCCTGTGTAGGGAAGGGGTAGATGTATGTGTTATGGCTCCTTTGTGCATGCTGTTCCAGTTTCTGGTGGTCTATCGGCTGTGTATGTTTTTAGGGGCAGACTGAGACATATCCCATACCACACTCAGGCATCATACTATGCTGTTAATTGGGCCAGTATGTGTAGGGGTAGTGTGTGAGTGGCAAACATGTTGAGATGTTTTTGTTCACACAGTCCTTATACTGTACTGTTCCTTTGGCTTACCGGTATGTCACTGTGACTGTGGTTGAATTGGTTGTGGGTATGCACTTTCACACTAGTGTCTGTTTTTCAGTGCTGTTACATCCCTGTAATGCCTGATATATTTGCAAATACATGTGTAATTCCCCATAGCAGATTTGGGTTAGTGTTGTGTCAGTCTGACTGTAGTTTGGATGCTGCTTAGTGACATGCTTAGCAGCTGAGTGTAGTTTCCCTAATGTGATGTTATTTCCAGATATTTGTAGGATGTACTGTTGCCTGGCATGCATAAGTGTTGAGTATTTTTGATACATCAGTGGGATGATGTGAGGATTTAAGTCACTAACTAGTGAGAAGTAATTGAGTGTTGGACTTGTGCTATTCCAGTCAATATATGTTAGGACAGATAGGAAGGTGTTAGCTTATCTGCTACAGTATTTCAGATATGTCCCTATTTTCATGGCTTTCTACCCCCAGTTTTTCAGGCTTGGTCCAGATCCATTGCACTAAGGGGTGCTGAGCATACATCTTGACTGGCCAGATTGTTGCAGAATGTCCATGTTTATTGCTCATATTTCTGGTCTGTTCCACAGATTCATTATTTTTATTTCCCTGGTAAATCACTGTGATGATCTGAGGATTTCTGTCAGTAAATGATGACATACATCTCAGTTTGAGAACTCACATCCTTCAGAACATGTATGCTGACACAAACCCTGTCACTCTGGCAACATTCTACATTTATAATAGAAATATTTAAAATAAGTCCCTAGTTTTGTCCCATTGTCCCCCCATTTTGACAGCCTCTGGCTGGATTTCTTGCACTAAGAGGTTGAGAGGTATGGTTCTGAAGTATGACTCCACTACATGTTATGAGCAAATATATATATATTTTTTTCTTTTTCTTTTTCTTTTTATATATATATATATTTATGTATGTGTGTGTGTGTGTGTGTGTGTGTGTGTGTGTGTGTGTGTGTGTGTGTGTGTGTGTGTGTGTGTGTGTGTGCGTGCGTGCGTGTGTGTGTGTGTGTGTGTGTGTTTGTGTATGCATATATATATATATATATATATATATATATATATATATATATATATATATATATATATTATATCTATATCTATATTTATATTATGTATATGTTTTCCATATATATGCATCTCCATACATATATACATATGCATATGTATATATACAACACTTGACTGATTCTACAGAATCTTTTTCCCTACTGTTGAATGACTCTACTGCATGATATGTTTGAAAAAGCATCAGCAATCCCTATAGCTCAAATGGTGTAGTGGTACATTACGCTGACTATGGTGTGCATGGCCCTGGGTTGCAGATTTGGCAGGGCTGATTATTTTGTTGCTAGGCAGAACAGTGACTGATGGAAACATAGTGATTAAACAGTTTTAAGTGGCTTTAAGTGGGTTTGCCCAGATTTGATGATACTAAGTGATGCCAACACATTGTTAACCATAGAGATGCTTAATCTGTGTTGGCTTCACTTAGCATCATGCAAACTCACTTACTCCCACTTACACCCATGCTAATTTCTTTAATAAAAAAGAAAAAGGGGTGAAAAAGGGGCATGCAGAGGGAAAAACAATATGAAATATAGCTAGGGATGTGCAGGATGGGTGTAGGGAAGGTCCATAGCTATCTATTTCCTATACAGCAACAGCTGTGCATTTGTATAGAATTTGGAGGTGAATTTGGACAGTCAAACCCCAGAGAGATGGATGAGGACAACAGAAATGTATTGTCAAGCCAATTGGACCAGTTTTCATGTGTCCAGTGGACATGTGTGTGAAATATCTGAAGAAGTCTGCATATTGTGCAGACGAAAAGTGCTTAATTCATTAAATTTTACAACTTTTGGTGCAGCTCGTTGGGTTTACTTCTTGGTTTACTTCAGGTCTTCTTTTGTGGATTTATGTGTGTGAAATGGACAGCTATGTATGGGGCAATATTTTTTTTTTGGGACAGATGACCTTTTCTTTTTTTTAAGGTGAGACTGGCATGTTGAGGAAGGATTGTAGGTATGTCTGGGGAGGTAGGTTGGGTAGGGTGACAGACAAGACAGACAAGACAGCAGACAGGAGCAGTATATGACTCATGAGGGGGTAATCACATTTGATGGGGAAGGTGGTTGGGAATTTGAAGCTCATGGGCCACCATATGGTTACAGTGGGACTGAGATCCCCACCCATGGGCAGTCACCATTGCACCTTCATGGCTCCAAAGGTGGCTCTGCTGGAGGCTAGACAGGAGGGGTGGCCTGCACATCAAGGTGCACCAGGTGGCCTTCAATCTGGTGTAGCTGCTCTCCAAACTTGGATCAAAGGGTGCTGATCACCAAACCCCAGAATTGACTGTGGGTGACAGCCTCCTGTCTGTACCTGCTCCCAGGGGGTTATGGGCCCTGTCCCCTGCAGTGGCTCCTCCCAAAGGTGGTGTAGGACCAGCAGATGAGGGAGATCTGGGTTGGGTCCCAGACATGCTGGGTCCCAGTGCCAGGACCAGATGAGGTGGGACAGGCAGATCCACTGGGATCTGCCTTCCTAAACACAGTATGCTAGCAGGTTGGCTAAGTCAACCGGATCAGTGTAAGTGATACCATTAAGTACTAATTTGGAACAAACCCAGGCGTTGCTATGGAGGTTTCTGGCATAACTGAAGAAGGCTTTGTGGTTTCTCTTTGTTTTGGAGGCTAGTTTTGATTCATAATTGGCTTTGGAGATTTTCACTAGTGATCTAATTTGCTTGTTGAGGCTAAGGAGGGTGTTTTTCCAATTTTGAATTTGTTCCATTTTACCCTTGGACAACAGTTTCTTCCTTTTATTGTAAAGCCTGTTGATAGAGGATGTCCACCAGACAGGTTTGTGTTTCCTTGAGGAGCAGATTTTAGTTATGTTGGGTAATGCTGAGTCCATGCAGTTTGACATGTGCTTGTATACTACACTGGTGTGCTGTTTAGCATAGTTGCCTGCATCCTCTGAGGGGGGCGGGAGGTTTTACAATATATATTGGTTAGTCATGAACAACACATTTCAAGATTAACTATAACAGCATGCATGGGTGTTCCAATTAACCCCATAAAACAGATTTGAAACAGTTGCATAGCAAACAGAACACATGCATAAATGGAACAACAGTATGCATCGTAACAGCATCCCAGTAATATTGAAGGCAACAGGCCACCAACAATGGTATTTGAACAAGATATGTTAACATGCAAGCAATCAAACATATTAAGAATAATAAAACACAAGTCCCAACATTAGGGTTGGAGCCCAACATACCCTTAGTATATGAGTAATAATTACTGATGTAGATAAGGGGTGGGGGAGAGACAGAAAATCCATTAACAACTGTTTATGCTTCTATTTTCCACAACAGTACTTCTCAATTCTCTATGGGTCTGCCCTCACTTTACATCTACCTATGGCCATAGCTTCTGTGGTACAAACATGCCTATTAAACTGTCAGCCTGGAATGATATGAGCAAACTGTGACAACTCTTGGTACATGACTAGAGGGGACTTGTATATGTCAGGGTTACATATCTAGCACAGGGGGGGGGGTACCCTGCACTGCTATGTGAGTGTGCTACAGGCAAACGTCAACTGGTTTCCTATCTGTGTCCAGGATTATTTGCAGCAGTGACCATTAGCCGTGACAGCATGATACTTGAGAGACATGTATCTGAAACATACCTCTCAACCTCTTAGAGCATGACATCTGGACAAAGCCATACATAAGAGTGGGAAAAAAGCCCATACAGATGGACAATTTTTAGATATTGCTCTTTCAAACATAGAAAGTTGATAAAATAACAGGTTTTGTATTTGCATTGCTTTTCTGATGGATATGACATCTGACATTTGTATGTCTATCATTATTTTCTAACTTCAGTCTATAATGGTTTGCCACTGATTTGCCATGACACCACTACTTTATGTAAAATGGACCAAAAATGTGAGACAAATATCTGGACATTCAGTGAATATCTGTACAGTTGAGAAGTATGATTTGAGAAGACTGCATATTGTATGTACCTACCCTGCTCTCATTTGCAGGCATGTGGTGGGGCAATTGAACAGTTGTACACAGTTTATTAGTATAACCTTCATACAGCTACTGGCAACATTTGCTTACCTGTAAAACCTGTGGGGAAAATATCTGTTAACACTACCTGATTGTTTTTACATTTATTCCTGATTCCTTGTGTGTAAATATGCATGCATCTTAGTACCACTCCCTGGATTTGACCATATCTTGGTATGCAAAATTAATAACTAAGCTATTTCTCATCACACTGAGCTACTGGGGAACTGCTGTTTCTTAATTCAATGGTTTCTGCCTAATAGTCTCTTAGTTAGTCTGAACTTGTAATCCTGTGATGCATGCATGACAGATAGTTACTGTACTGTGCATTAATCCTTTGCATTAATACAACCTGGATAGCAAAGGTTAACACAAGGCAATGATGCATGGTACACACATTAATACTTTCTATATTACTATTCAGGGTTTAGAGCTTAGTGCAGTATATATTTCACATTTAATTTATATCTCGTTTTACAGCTACACCATCTACGGTTTTCTCCTAATAGCTTGTTCACAGATGAACCACAGTTAATGTATGTTGTCACAGCTATATTTGCTGTGAAGAACCTGTATACATTCTATAGATGTCTACAACAACATACCAGAATTAACACAACAGTTTTTTAAGGGTTTTTATTGTACTTCAGTATTCGTCAGTCATACTTTTTTATTTATTCAGTTCACACAGTAATGATATACCTACTAGAAGTAAGCAATGTACTCCTTCTTAGCTATTTTAACAATATACTGCAGAATAGATTTGTACTAACCAGCCTGTCAGTGCAGCCTCAGGAGTCTGTCACCGTGGGCTTCCATGTTCACAGCCCTCTCTGCTGCAGCTGTAGGGGAGAAAAGCACACATTATGCATATCTGTCTATCACATTCTCAGGCTATCATTTGCTACAAACTGTTTGATAGTGATACTTACACACTACTGGAGCATTCCAGTCCCATCCATCTTGGATCCACTGATCCAAGAGCACCCCCTTCCTATGCTTTAGGTCGGCATAGTGGTGCTGTACCTGCTCACCAGTCCAGAGGATGCCAGTAGCACAGGTGAGGTCACATGCAAGATGGTCCCAGGCCTCTGCTTTGTACTGGGAGCCCTGGTACTGGCCCTGCAACAATCTCTCCTTATGTTTTTTTAACTAGGAGTCCAGCCATGACCCTGGACTCCCGAATGCTCCAGCATTGTGCCCAAAAGCACACTCCCTCTCCTACTCCAGCCACTGTATCTGCACAGATGGACTATAACAGATTATGGCTGTATTCCCGTCTGCACCATTTAAATAGTGTAATCAGATTATGGCTGTATTCCTGCCTATGCCCTTTAAATACTGCGATATTCCCACCCTTTGCTGTCATTGGACCATTTTGAAAAGTTTAAGCTCTGCTAACCAGTGCACAAATCCGCTAAGCCGGTTTTAACACTGCTTAAAGGATAAGTTGTTGAGCAGTGTTTAACACTGTGCAAATTCTCTTAGCTGAGCTACTTGCTGCTTAGCATTCACATCTTCGCAATGGTTGCACCTGCTAAGCATAGCTGACCATTGCTAACCATTGCTCACTTTTAATTTTTTAAATATATCAGAAGACTGACTTAATTTATTAAGTGTATATGATGTACTTTACATGACCATTCCTCTGTGTGCATTCTTTACATTGGTAAGGGGTGTGACTATACTGTATGGGACAGTTGTGTGTACATGGGTGCTTTCACATGTTATATGCACCCACACTTACATTGTACACCAGCTACACTACCCTGGTTGACAAAAAACAGTTACTACATAATTTAAGTTTAAAAAAAATAATTTTAGCACTGCTTTCCCATATAAAAATAACTTGCCGGTCTTGGTACTCAAACCATGAATGCCTGCATGTAAAGCTGGCACTCTAACCACTACACTATCTCAGCTTAAAACCTGTACATTTGTATTTATCTCTTATGGGATGTTTAAGCTATGGTAAGCAGAGGGCAATAACACGCACACCCGCTTAACTACACTTAAACATTCCTTAGCCTAGAGAAAAAAAATATATAAAATTATTATTATATTATTATGTTATATAGTGGGCATTGTGGTGTTTTGACAAGTCACTGAGGACTGCAGTCATCAAATAATGGCATACATTTGGCTTTCAGGCTTCTATCCTTCAAAGATTTCTGCTAATACATATCCTGTTTTCTATCAATTTCTAAGTGTGTGAGGGTAATATTTCAGACTTGTCCCTATTTTTAGTGTTTTGTCCCCCCATTATTTGTGCCTCTGTCCACATGGACTGCTGTCAGAAAATATTGGCATACATTTGATTTCAGACTTCTATCCTTTGATAATTCATGCTAATACATGACTGGTTTTCTATCAACTTTCTCAGTTTGTGAGGGCAATTTGTGTGATGTGTCCCTTTTCAGGGATTTATCCACCATTATCTGTGCTTTTGATCACATTTCCTGCTTTAGCAGTTTGCGGAGATGTCATATGGCACTTTTACAATGCAGGGGGTGTGTCACAGAACTGGTCACAAACGGCCTGCATTGCTTTCCTGCTGCCATATGTATTTCAGTGCCTGCGGACACTGAAATGATCATTCATTTCATTTCAGTGACCACAGACACTGAAATACTGGCATAATATTAGAGAAATTCTCTAATATTATGCCAGATCATATTAGAAAGTACCGTATGGCACTTTCTGAGTGAATGGGGCATGTTCAATGTCTGTGCACTTGTTGAACATGCCCCCTGCACTCATTCACGGTTCGTCTCTGTGTAGCTTAAAAAGTAGCGTGCCTTCATGAATATGCAAGGCGTGCCACTGTGCTATATGGACACAAACCACTCCATGCAGGAATAGTGCTATTCCTGCCAGAGTTTATTGAATCCTAGGGTTTATTGTGTTGTAAAGGAGAGAAGTATATATTACTTCATCTTATTGATTTGACTGATACAGTAGGATGGATGAATTGTGGTGTAGAAGGGCATACTAAAACATGTTAGTCCTGATTGGTTGCCTCTTATATGAGCAATATCTGACCATTTAACAAAGCAGACTTCTTTTATCCAAAGCTGAGTATATTCTGTAGTGTTTCAATATGCAATAAGGGAAAGAGAGATGATTTTACATGTTTTTCATAGTTCAGTATTTGCCAGGTATATGGAAAAGGGAATACTGTTAAAATATTCTGTTTTGCAAGTTTTGCAGAGGCAGAGTTGGTATATGTAAATAAGGCTGGTACAGGTAGAGAATAAAGATATGCACATGGGGTGCACAGGGATTTCTCCTTCTTGCAAAACACACTTGAAAGGAATGTTATTTTTTCTTTTGATTTCAATTGACTTTTACTCTTGGCATTAATTGTTCTGTAATAAATTGCATGAGACATACTGATCCTTGATAAAATAAATCACAATATATAAAAGTATTCTCCTATGGTGCTATATGTGTGTTATTATATAGGAGGAGTACAGTACTATCCTGTACATCCTCAGTGCACCTCCTGGGCAGTTTTAAACTACACCATTTATATTTGGCTTCAATCATCTTCCACAATTTTATTAAGATGACTACACAGCCAAATGTAAAAATGTTGCATCTTTGCACTCAACTAATTCTGCCTTTTCTTGTATGCTGTTTATGATGAATACATAACCCATCCTGTTATGCTGTACTTCCTTTGGATTTTACTACACTATCTTTCCTAGCAAAGACTCTTTTATAGTTTTCTCTTCCAAGCTATGATGGCTGAACATCTAGTTATGCATTTTGTGTAACACTATTTCCATCCCTAAAAGAAGAAAGGTAGCTGTATCTCTTTAGGTGCTGTTACTTGCTGTTGTTGACATAGACATTCGTCCCCTATTTACCATTGTAAGAGAGCAAAATGTTACCTTTTTTGTTGTGTCTTTTTGGCTTTTCCCGGTTAGGGGTCGCCACAGCGGAACTCCCGTCTGATAATGATTGGTAGTTGAGTTTTATGTGCCGAGTTACCAGCCCTGATGCACAACCTTCAATGAAGGTACGCCCATTCACGCATGTCTCCACTCAGAAGATGCTCTAGCTGAGAATCGAACCGAACAGCGTCTTACTGCGAGGCAACAACGCTACCGCAGCAGCACCACCAACTCCTCAAATATGGTGCCATTTCCATGTGGAATTCATTACACCAATAAACAAATATTGTGGTGAAACTTTGCACACCCCGCTATTCATTTTACATGTAGATGCTTCTGAACTGCATAATTCTCAGAAATGCCTTCCGCCACAATGTAGAGGACATCTCTGAATGTCGCTTAAAATATGCACAGTTAAATAAATCAGAAATATCTTTGTTCATGTCCAGAAACTACAAATAATCACACTGTACTTCTGTGTAACACAGGTTATCAGCTTATGCCGCATTTGTAAGTTCAGTTTTCTATGTACCAAGATTTCAGTTTATTTTGAAGACACTAGTCCTGTTTAGTTCTAATTATAAAAGCAACACATACATTTGAAAATGTCACTCTTTTGACCAAAATACCTCTTCAAGAAAACTAATTATCTGCCACTTTATTTGTGAAATATTATTTCCTCATATATCTCTAAAACCACCCACAGTATATTCTCATACTGTTCATTTCATTCTTATAGCTTTCTTTGTTGGAAAGATAGTATCAAATGGTATCCACCCATGAATCTCTGGATTCATGTGAAGTACTTAAAAGTTTGTGGCATGACTTCTTCTGGCTCTTTTTCTCAAGACGATATATGGTGATCACATTTTGCCTCTTTTTATGGCTTCTGATTAAGACAATGCACTATTTTGTTACTCACCTCTGAACTTCCTTTAACTCATCTGTACAAATGCATTGTAAAGCCTGTAAAATTGCAGTATACATTATCCTCTGTTTGGTCTAACTGAATGCCTAAAAGGTTGCATGATTTTGCAACATTTATCATTTTTTTATCTTTATAATCTACAGTTTGCTTCAAGCCACAAGCAAAAGATCTGGCATTTTTTTTGAACTTACTTGTCTATATCAAAGTCTATGAAGCTTTAGTGTCAATACAACATATTAAATGTTAAGGTAGCTTCAGCATGAACTGTATGGTTAACTCTGTGTGTTTAAGGGTTCTAGTGGTCATTTGGCAGTGAAGGCTATAAGGGCAAGATATTTCAGTGTGCATGCAGAAAACAGCCATTTTACCTGCTTCTAAAATCAATGTCTGTCAAAAGGAGGCAGTAGCATGTGTTTCAGATATAGCTAGGCTCCATCCACTATGGTTCTTTGAACCATTGGCATTAACCTCAGCTTCATTCCCTCCATACATAATCCTGGAGAATTCAGAAGATCTCTAAGAACTCCCTGCCCCCTTAAGGTGAAAGGCAATATGAATAACATAATCACTGTCTATGCATGACCCATTTTGTTGTTGGTCTGTCACTGTGTTATTCCCCAAACTGTAAGGAGTTCTGTATTACCCATGACTTATTCCTCTCCTGCTTCCTCATGCATCATCTTGGGCAAATTATCATTCTATGCCCTGATTTAAGAATGGGATCCATTCCTGTCACTGTATTTAAAACTTTAAACATCTGGAGAAATAAAAAAAAGACAGAGATCATCATATGTTTCGGTTTGTGCAGAATCCGTGAAACAAATTGCATCTTTAATTTTGCTTGCAGATTGCATTATCTCCTCAGTGTACAAAAACATGCCTAGAAAACAGGGAAAACTGTTGCATTTGTGTGAAAGAACTCATTTTAGTACACAATGCATTTTTAAAGCTGCTCTGCAATCTGTCCAAACTGTTTTCAAAAGACAATATTTAACCACAATGCATACAAAGGGCTCCAGTAGAGATATGGATATCCATCACAACACAAAGAGAATAATAAGGACCTTAATTAAATCTAATAATTATGAACATGTGAAGAGGGAGAATGTAATGTGAGAGCACATATCAATCCTGTTCTGCATGTGTGGAATGCGCGTACACTATTTTGCCATCCCTATGGTATATATACCATTGAAACGAAAGGGGGTGCTCATATAAGCATCACATCCAGGAGAGGAGAGAAGAATCTAGTGGACAGGCCAGCAAGAAGTCTTAACCCTGCCACTCTCATCCCACTTCTGTTCTTTACTGACGGCAAGGTAAGTTATTACCTGCTTTCCCCTCAAACAGAGATCCAGTCTAGACAAAAACAATTATAGAAATCTGAAACTGGTTAATTACATAGGTTAGGAACAAGGCTGAAAACATTTTTGAGTTTTAGACTTCTATGGCATTCACTTACAAATGAGCCAAAAGGAGCAGTTTGAATACTTGAATCAGGTATTTTTCTTAACTTTGTTGAATGGGAAAGTTGGTTATGTATAACCGCTAATTTTCACTGCCAGCCTAGGTAGATAGTATTAAGCATAAAACAGTTTATGCAACAATTAAAGTCACATCTAAAGCAAAACTATAACGAACATTTTCTAGATTATGCTTAAGCACTGGTATTCAACAAGCATGTTGTACTATATTTATCATAATTATATTAAAAAGTACACTTATAAGGGTTTATTTGTTGCAGCAGACTACCTTATAATTATAATAGCATTTCAGGAACTGAAGATGTCAAAACTGTTTTGGTGTTGGAGGCTCTCATCCTTAACTCTTGTAAACATCATACAAGAGAAGATGCCTTGCCATTGCATATAATATGTGGAATATGGCTTTAATAACTCCCTTGTCCATTTAAAATGCAGTCAGATACAAGTCTCTAAACTGTGCATGCTTACGTATACTAAGAAAGACCCTTATAAATGATATGCTGTCATGAATGCTATGCAGAAAGACAATATTGCACGCTTTAGCAATATTCAATAATTTATTGATGATAATAAGTTGACTATATATCTAAAATGTACATTTCCCAGGAACAGTAGCATGTACTCCTCTCCAGAGGAACATCTTTTGTACAGTGAGATCATTCATTATGGGGACAGAGATGCAGTCGGTAAAGCCACGTGCAGCAAACATCATATGTTAAATCTCTCACTGCTGGCTGATGATGATGATTTGTAAAACAGGAAATGAAGAAAAGAAAAACACAAGGGAAGGCTAAGCTGAAATGCATCTGACCTCATATACTATTAGCATGGTATGCAGTGGAGAAGGCGTAACAGTGAATGGGAAATAAAATTCAGGACAATTGAAGAATTGGACCATCTGGAAAGATTAAAGCCTAATACTTCCTTCAGCTAATATTTATGCTAATTTGATGTATAGGAATGATGCAAAATAAATGCACAGAGTGTAATATTTCATTAACAATGCATCTGCACTTTTTGAAATGTTTATATGCACAGGTATATGCCCATGCATACACATACAGACATACACACAGATATATATATATATATATATATATATATATATATATATATATATATATATATATATATATATATACACATATATATAGCGAGAGAGAGAGAGAGAGAGATAAATGCCTACAGATGTATTAGTCAGGTGCAGACTTTCTTACAGCTGGAAGTCTGGAAAGAAATGTATAGAGCAGAAAATCCTTACATAAGTGTCTATCCTGAATGTGTACTTTTCCATATAAAACATTTACAGATGTATTCATTTGTTTGTTTTGTTGATTGAGAATGTTCATCTGGCTAGAACCCATGTACACTAGAGACCAGGGGAAAATGACTCCAGGTATTAAACATTTAAAGCAGTGATAGTAATACACTTTTACGAAGTATTTTATAACAACCTTGCAATTTTTACATGGATAAAAATACAGTAAAAAATTAAGAAGGGCACCATCTATATGCAATAATAGTATTACAAAAAGTAAGACAAATTCACATAAAGTTGTTAAAGGTACAGTTTACAAATCAAAACAAGTCCAGTCTGGGTCTATATCAGAACACCGAAAGTTCATTCTTTTGAATGTTCTTACATCGACCCCTAATCAGCGAATGCTGAAAATAGCGAAATGACAGATAACCAAATTTTTTCCTAGAGAAAGAATCAGTTGCCCGTTTCTTTTGTTTCTCTACTTTCAGCGCTGTGGTGGAAAGTTACGGGTCGGGTTCAGGTAAGTGTGCAATTGGGCGTGGGTTAGGTAAGTTAGGGTTAGGGTGCGAGGGAGGTATGTGTGCAATTGTGTGGATGTGAGGGTTAGGGTGGGTTAGGTGAATTAGGGTTAGGGCACGGGTGAGGTGAGTGTGCAATAGTGACGGACCTTAGGGTTAGGGTTTAGGTTAAGGTAAGTGGATAGTTAGTGGTGTTTGTACAGTTTAGTGTAGGGTTAGTTGTAAGATTTTGGGTGTATGTGTGTGGATTGCTGTTTGTTTGGTGTGCTTGTGCTGTGTGTATGTGTTTTGGAACAGCAAATTTTTTCCCTAGGAAAAGATTCGCTGTTCTGAATGTTCGATGTTGTCAGCGTTTGCTGATTAGGGGTCGATGTAAGAAGATTCGAAAGAATGAACTTTCGGTGTTCTGATATAGACACATGCAGTCTGTATTAAATATCTCAAAATATGTGTTCATCATGAAAGCATGTTTAAAAAAATAGAATTATTGTAAAAATATATATACAGCATAGTTTTAATGGAGGAGACACAGTAGACTACATGTTTTCTGTGTACTTTTGTAACTTTTATAAAATAACATGTGGGAAATTTATTAAGAATGCTGTTGGGCACTTAATGATATCATTATATTATCTGTCACCCAAAAAACTGAAACTTTGTAGATGATGGAAAATACAAAAAGGTGCACCATGTGTAAGGAATGCTCAGCCATATATTAAGTTTAAAACTACTATATATAAAATAGTGTAACTGGAAGAAAAAATTAAACATTTTCAATAAATTAAACCAAAAGTAAAAAAGTTATGACAGACAAGTCAGCTCTGAGCATAAGAAGTTAACATTTAAGTTATTAAGAAAATGAGCAATCTGTAAGCAGAACTAAGTCCTTTGGGGAGAAAAAAAATTTCAGGGGTCTCCTAAAACTGGCCACTGCAGATCTCTCTTGTAATTGCCAAGTTAACATGTTCCACAATTAAGGAATGTAATAGCAGAAAGATGTCCTTATAGCGGTCTAGAACAACAACCTAAGAAACATCATCTGAGTTAAGTGGACATAACAGATGGTGAATCATTAGTGTCTCTTTAAGACAGGCAGAACCCTGGTCATGTAACTTTAAGTGATTAGCTTAGACCATCTACAGGTAATGAATCAGCTTAACAGGAGGATATCCTCAGGGTAAAGTAAAGAATGTTAAATTTATAAATGTGTGTTTTAAGTTTAGTATGATGTTTAAGATGAGATATTTTAGAGTAGTGTGATACTGTATATGCATATGCAACTACTGTTTGTAGGTTTTCTGGTAGATTTACCAGGAATTATTACTAAGTTATATAAGGAAATGCAGTATAAGGGCAAATCTGAGACTGCAAGTATGGTGTAGGAGCTGCACACCAGTTAAAACAACTTGTTAGGAGTAGAAGCATCTGGTAAAACCTACACTAGCAGCAGTAGGGAGAACAATTAAGCAAGTATGAAGGAGATGGGTGCAGAAGTAAAATCTGGGAAAAATGAAAACAGAGGGAAACATCAGGAATGTATGGGAACATCAGTAATGTATGGGAACATCAGTAATGTACGGGAACATCAGTAATGTATGGGAACATCAGTAATGTATGGAAACATCAGTAATGTATGGGTAACATCAGTAATGTATGGGTAACATCAGTAATGTACGGGAACATCAGTAATGTATGGGAACATCAGTAATGTACGGGAACATCAGTAATGTATGGGAAATATCAGTAATGCATGGGAACATCAGTAATGTACGGAAACATCAGTAATGTATGGGAACATCAGTAATGTACGGGAATATCAGTAATGTATGGGTAACATCAGTAATGTATGGGAACATCAGTAATGTATGGGAAACATCAGTAATGTATGGGAACATCAGTAATGTACGGGAACATCAGTAATGTATGGGAACATCAGTAATGTACGGAAACATCAGTAATGTATGGGAACATCAGTAATGTACGGGAACATCAGTAATGTATGGGTAACATCAGTAATGTATGGGAACATCAGTAATGTACGGGAACATCAGTAATGTATGGGAACATCAGTAATGTATGGGAACATCAGTAATGTACGGAAATATCAGTAATGTACGGGAACATCAGTAATGTACGGGAACATCAGTAATGTATGGAAACATCAAAAATGTATGGGAACATCGGTAATGTACGGGAACATCAGTGATGTATGGAAACATCAGTAATGTATGGGAACATCAGTAATGTACGGAAACATCAGTAATGTATGGAAACATCAGTAATGTATGGGAACATCAGTGATGTATGGAAACATCAGTAATGTATGGGAACATCAGTAATGTATGGGAACATCAGTAATGTATGGGAACATCAGTAATGTATGGAAACATCAGTAATGTATGGGAAACATCAGTAATGTATGGGAACATCAGTAATGTATGGAAACATCAGTAATGTACGGGAACATCAGTAATGTATGGGAACATCAGTAATGTATGGGAACATCAGTAATGTATGGGAACATCAGTAATGTATGGGAAACATCAGTAATGTATGGGAACATCAGTAATGTATGGGAACATCAGTAATGTACGGGAACATCAGTAATGTATGGGAACATCAGTAATGTACAGGAACATCAGTAATGTACGGAAACATCAGTAATGTATGCTAACATCAGTAATGTACGGGAAACATCAGTAATGTATGCTAACATCAGTAATGTATGGGAAACATCAGTAATGTATGGGAACATCAGTAATGTATGGGAAACATCAGTAATGTATGTGAACATTGGTAATGTACGGGAACATCAGTGATGTACAGGAACATCAGTAATGTACGGGAACATCAGTAATGTACGGAAACATCAGTAATGTATGGGAACATCAGTAATGTATGGGAAACATCAGTAATGTATGGGAACATCAGTAATGTATGGGAAACATCAGTAATGTATGGGAACATCGGTAATGTACGGGAACATCAGTGATGTATGGAAACATCACTAATATACGGGAACATCAGTAATGTACGGGAACATCAGTAATGTATGGGAACATCAGTAATGTACGGGAACATCAGTAATATATGGGAACATCAGTAATGTATGGGAACATCAGTGATGTATGGAACATCAGTAATGTATGGGAACATCAGTAATGTACGGGAACATCAGTAATGTATGGGAACATCAGTAATATATGGGAACATCAGTAATGTATGGGAACATCAGTAATGTACGAGAACATCAGTAATGAACGGGAACATCAGTAATGTACGGGAACATCAGTAATGTATGGGAACATCAGTAAGGTATGGGAAACATCAGTAATGTATGGGAAACATCAGTAATGGGAACACCAGTAATGTATGGGAACATCAGTTATGTATGGGAACATCAGTAATGTATGGGAAACATCAGTAATGTATGGGAACATCAGTAATGTACTTGAGTCACCTGATAAGGTTTGAACCTGCTGATATGGAATATGTCTTCATGTTAAAATGCAATACGGCTGGATACAGTGAATGGGCAGCAGGAAAGTGAGAAGTGGAGTTAATGGGTGTTGGGTGGATATGATTAGGAGGAGGAAAGGGCCTAAAGACAGTGTGTGAAGCATAGGGGGATGCAATAGGAAGTAATTCTAGGTCAATTAAAATGGGATGGGAAGAATGGGGACATTGGAAGATATATCCAAGAGCTAAAACAAAATGTCATGTTTAAGCATCCAAATATAAATAGCATGAATGAACTGGTGGAAAACAAAATCTGAATTGAGAGTTCTAAGTACTGCATGCTGTGTAAGTATTTCTCAGGGTCTACTACATGTGTTCCCTCACTGTGGCATGTACGTAGCAACACAGTGGATCTGTATAAAAGCAAACCGTTTGTGATGTGCTGCCATGATCTGTATATCCAAGCCACAAAAACACAAGTCTGTCATAGGACTGAGGGAAAAAAATCTGTGACCTGTTCACTGGGAACACACTAAAGAATGGAGCAGTTTATAACAACTCTTCTGGTAAAACTGTAGTTGATAAAATAGGGTTTAAGAGTCTTTGTGATATGCAATAGGACTAGCTGCTCAGCAGTGTGAACATGGCAACAACAGGTCTATATCAATTTGTTGAAGGTTCATTTCCACAAACCATTCTTTGTCAACCCGAAACACCCGAACATTTGCTTCAACGAACATTCACATCAAAAAACATTTAAACAGGGAAAAGAAGCAGTTGGTCAACAGTATGACTATAACACACACCACAGTATGTCAAACCCACCTAAGTATAGGGCTGCACCCCCAGCCCCCCCCCCAGTGTGGGGGGCTGCATCCCCACCCCAACTACATATACCAGCTCTACCAGCTCCTAGATCACACTACAGTGGGGAAAAGGGTAAATTTCTGCTGTTGGAGAACTGCTTCCTTTCCCTATATAAATCTTTTGCTGATGTGAACGTTAGGTGGTTTCAAGTCAATGAGAAATGCTCACACAAATGAACCTTTGACAAATTAATATAGACCCAGCAAAAAGTCTCAGATCTACCTCTACCTTTAGTAATCACATCATTCAATAATCACTCTAGGGCAAAGGCTATTCATTAGCTAAATCAGGGATGTCCTGCTCATCACTTAACTGCAACTACCACTTACTGGTGAGTTCCAAAACAGTCTCTGTAGAGTATTGCTAGAAGGTAGAAGCCCTTGTTCCTGTGACATTACATAACGGTACCTAATATCTAACATTAATCATGCAACTATCATCTATCAGAGCATAATCTCTCCATCTACCCCTTTCTTCTATAACAAATACCACTACCACCCCTTTGTCATCTCAGACATCCTACATTTATCTTCAGTCATTCATTCGTACTCTCTTGAATTATTACAATCTCAGTTCAGTTCTGGATTTTGCACTATTAATCCATATATTTTCTGTTGGTTATTACAAACTGAAAAATCATGCCATTATGTTACCTACTCTGAAAATCTAATCTACTCTCTCTCTCAGCAAGGTACATTCCTCTTTTATCTCTCCTGTCTTTACCCCCTCTAGCTATTTGTGAAAATGCTACCATTTTTCCCCTTCATGTTCTCATCCATATGTTACTCACCATAATTTCTCTGTACTGGTTCAAGCTACCTCCTAGTAAAATTTAAATTCCAAAAGTAAACAAATAATTGCATAACTTTCTTATGCTGCATCAGTTTTGTGTGTTACCATTTCTCATATAATACACATGCTGTATATATTTTATTCTCCTTTATAGTTTTTTAATTATCAGCTTTACCAGCAGAGAGTAATAACCTCTATCATACCATGGACAATAAAAATGTCCTATTATCAGGTAAGCCTACATGTTGGTTAATTTCCAGGCATGAGAGAAAAGACCTAGCTGCACAATAAGCAGGTGGATGAAAAATCCACATCAGTTTAATTACTGAATTTATTAACATCAGAAAGTAATAAAGCATGGCTTTCAATTGCTTTTGTGCATATACTGACACTTAACCAGGCATCTTTAATTTCATTGAATCTCTTTTTAACAGTTTCAGTGAACAAGTGTTCTAGGTTTTCCAAATTCAAGCAGGCTTTACGCTTTTCATCTTTTGAGAGACAGCAAATAGGAATTGTTAAAATAACAACAGGGCTCAGATAAATATAATCAAATAATGAGGGACAGAAAGTTCCTGGTTTAACATAAAAACACTTTTAGTATAGCCAGTGGCTAGTAAATAATATACATCATTTCTGACCATGATTCTATTTCGCTTAAGCCAACAAGTTTAAATTTGATTCATGTACTCGTGTGAGCTGCTGAAAAAGGTGAGTATCGGTTTTGTTGTCAGCTTGTGCTTGCAATTCAAATACCTACAACAGGTGTGCGTAGTCTCTGCCTCCTTCTGACTATGTCTTGAATCCAAAGCAGGGACTGCAGAAAGAAGTAGGAGAACGGTCTTAAAAATATGCAGTCTTTACACTGGTAATATGGACCTGAAAGTTAAAAAATAACAGACTGAATGTAGGAAATGTTGAATACTCTTATAAGGTTTACTACAAGAAGCAGCTGGGTTGGAGACATTTAGTCCCTTCACACACCGCTTATACCTATGTACAAAAATATACAGGCTGCAGCAAGGACCAATGTAGAAGTGACAGAACAGTTATGAAAAGAGTACTTCTCTTTTACAACATTAATAGAAAGGATGGTTATTCTAATTGCTGGTAGCACTCCCAAGAAAACAACTGAAAAAACCAAAGAGGGTGCCACTGGCGAAAGAAATAGATGAATTAATACTGGAAACACTCGTAGTTTATTGAGAAACTGCAATTAAAATACCATAAACGCCTTGTATTAAAATTTCATATTTTCATCCACATAAATCAGACTTCCTCAGATGTGTAACCTAAACCTCATTACAATTATTTTATATTTTCTCTAAAAGCCAAGAACCAATGAATTCAAAATTCCAATTAAAAAATAAACCAATAATCAACTGAACTACATGAATATTTAAATAACCTCATGAATATTCAGTTATTCATCATTCCCATCGTGTTACTATTAAATTAACTTTCTTAACCATCCTGCGGAATAATTTATAAAATTTTACACAGAATGGTTAAGAAAGTTAATTTAATAGTAACCTTGGGTCTCCGATGAAATGAGGCCACTAGCCTAGTGGGACTCACCCACTCAACAAAAGGGATAAATAAAATAAGTTTTGGATTTAATAAAATTCATCTAAGTGTATTTTCAATTAAGTGTGTATTAGACAATTTTTTTAGATACTTTGTGATTAGATGAAAAGTGTCTTAGGTAAAAAGTAATAGACTCACGCACACACACACACACACACACACACACACACACACACACACACACACACACACACACACACACACATATAGATAGATACATAGATAGTTCAATAGCTATAGATATAGATACAGATATATATACTAACTTCACAATCACTCAATTATGGTGAAAAGCATCATTGATATCCTTGAATTTCTGAGTCCCTCATTTTCTTTTCTAGTGGTTCAAAATATAACACAAATAACAAAGGGCAAAGAGGACACCCTGCCTGGTTAATCTGTTCAGATATAATTTATTAGAGACAAACCCTCCTAACTTTGATTTTTGCCTCCAATTCCTCATATAGCCTCTAAATTAACCTTATTATTGAATCAGGGAATGAAAATGCTTTTATTGCCCTACTCTTAAAATTCCCGATTACTCTCGAATACTTTCTCTGCATCAAGACACACAAATAACATCAATATTTTCTTACATTCTGCTTCCTTCTGGATCGTCAGTGATATATTAATGCTGTCAAATGTTTGGCTCCCATCCACAAAACCACATCAATCTATATATACCCATTGTGGCAACATCTTTGCCATTCTTTTAGACATTATAGACATAACAACTTTCTAATCATGGTTTAAAATTTAAATGGGCCTATAGGAAGCCGAATCTGATGGGTTTTTACCATCTTTAGGTATTATAACCACCATAACCTTTTTCTAGGATGTTAGTGCTTCCCTTCCTTTTAAAATACTGTTAAACAAAATCTTCCATTTCTTTATTGCTTAGCTTCCAAACTTCCACTGGAATACCATCTATTCCTGGAAACTTTCCTGCAGATTGGTTATACACCACAATCTTTAACTCATCTCCTCCTATCTTTACTCTTAATTGCTGAGCCTTATCAACATGTAACTTTGGCATATTTAAGTCTTCCATAAATATTTCCATTTGTGCTTTTTCTTGATTTCTACATCTCTTTGCTTTATAGAAATGTTCATGTTTTCGAAATATTTCCAGTGCCTCTATAGGATCTCTGGTTATTTTTCTTGTTATAGACTCCCTAGGTTTGGCAACAAACTTTACTACTTTCTGGTTTCTTAGTCTTTTGCCCTCTGAAATTATTATCAAAAACAGTTTCTTAACAGCTATCTTTCATGCATATTCTCCAGGTACTCCCTTATTTTTTTCTTTAGCACTCTTCTTGTTCTGTGAGATTCCATTTATTCTGGAATACTTTAACCTTTGTAGGCCCCACTAAATAATTCATATTACATTGAAACCATGTCCCTTTTTCTTTTATTTCCACTCTATTTTTAATTTCGACTTTCATTTAATCCCACTGACTAGCTATAACTTCTGAAGAATTTTCTATATTCCATAATAACTCCTGAATAATTTCCACTACCCATTCCTTAAATTACTCTTTTTAACAGATGGGTGGGAAAGCACCAGTGTCTCAGTTTTACTACATTATTCTTCATTTTTATCTTTGTTATTCTTGGCAGATGATATGAAATATTTATTAGGTGTGTAAAATCCAAAAGAAAAAGACACAGCAATGTATCCAGTGTAACTAAACTTTACTAAAAATAATAAAACGCACCAACAGTCTTCTAAATCAAACTGCATCATTTTTGCTAAACAAATACAACTGGTCAGCGCTTTCATTCCTATCATGGAACTTCTTCAGAACAAGTTGTACAAACTAAAAACCACAATAAATATATTTAACCACTATCACATGACTTAATACTTATTAATGGTTTAACCCTTTCTTTTTCAAGACCACTTCGTAATTTTCCCTTTTATTCATACCAAGGAAATTTCATTTTATCTATGCATTGTACTACTGTGCACAAATTTTTGATGTGTACTATATTTCTGTGACTCTGGTAATATTTTGTAAATATTATAATTACTTGTATTATTTCTGGAGCTTTTCTCCTTGAGTCTCCAGTGAAAATAGGCCCCTGGCTCAGCTGGACTAACCCGGTTAACAAATGTCAATAAATAAATACATTATTTATTTTTTCACACTGAGAGAGATGAACTTAAGCTGATGATCAGTGTGCAGCCATCATGAAATTCTGTGCATGATGTAAATGTTATCCATGGTGGATAGTGTCCCCTCCAATAATGTTACAGGAGTTGTTTGTTATAGAAGAGTGAGCAGGTATGACAGCCCCCACACACAAACAAACCTTCATTGCATACATGCACACACACCACACTCATTCTCACACAGTAACCCTTCCCATTACACCATCTTAGGTAGACACACAAACATGCACATAGACACATATATGCAACCCCTCACACACACACAGACACACACTCTCCACCCAACACTGCCTGTCTGCAAAACTTCCTAATACTTATCTCAACTGCAATGGATGAACACAACCTTTTGCTTGTACATTAACATGAGTGTTGAGGAGTGGCCATTTTAACTTACTCAGACTGGAGATGCTCTTAATGACTTAATTGCCTAAATGGCTTACAGCAGGCAGTTCTGAAGGAGAGCACACATAATCAGCATATACTTCTCTCATGGAATGTCTCACTAGCATTTAGTATGACCTCAGAGACAGCCTGCTCCGGCACGGTACATTTTCATGCTGCAACACCATAGTAGGGTTATCCCTGAATCAGATATGGATACCATGAGATGTACACCTCAAGATAACCTTTGAGAATTAGGTCCAAGTCAATGAAACTTTTGATAAACCACAATAAATAAAAAAATACTAAAGCCTCTCATACAGACTCCTTGGAGTTTAGGATAATATATTTGCTACATTTACAGCATTGAATGTTTTACTGTTGTATTTTCTTTTCTAAAATCTCACCATTTGCTATGTAAATATATTTTTCTGCATTACAGTTTTCCTCCCAAGACCTCCACTGTAAATGGAATACATTCAGATGGATATTCCTGATTATCAAACCAATGAATAAATTAATCTTCAGAACAGTTTCTTTAAGCATGTATGTGACCTCCAAGGAAGTCCACCATTTCATATCTCTAATATTATGTTTATATCTTCCAGACCTGTAGTCCACAGCTCTGCCATGTCTATACTCATAAAGACACTCATTAAATACCAACCATCCCCCACCTGCCCTGGTTCACAGACCAGTACAACTTACTCTACTGGTTCCTTGTTGAGATAGGATGTAGCAGAAACATATTCCCTTTTTTGCATTTGTGTAGACCATAACGTGAAGCAGTAGAATTGTATGGTATCACCTGCAGCCCTCAATGTCCTTGTCTTGTACAATGTTAGCATAAGCTATCCCCTTGAGAGGTTATCAAGGTAATCCCTCTGTGTTACCAGTCTGATTCCTTCCTCCATAACCATCCTTATAATCAGTGGCACCTGAACAAAATTAAACAAAAATTGGGATGGAGGATGTAATATCTAGTGACAGACAGGAGGCCAGAGCATTGTGTCAAAGCCCCATTACACCTAACTGCATTTTTAAGATGTGATTAAAGAGATTTGATCAGTTATTTAAATAATTCAGAAACCCACTCACCTCAGCAATGACAAGGTGAAAAGGTCAGGTAACATAATGCAAGGCTTTCTTTGGGCTGAGGAACAGTGCATCACAATGGCCATCTACTTTTCTGCCTATTCGGAAACATGCAAATGAATGTGCATATGGTGTACTAAATCATGTCCTTTTATAAACCTTATGTGACATTGACTAACCAGGTTTTGCCAGAAAAAACTGAGCCTTGCTACAGTCACCTTTTGTAATATTTTAACTTCAACAGTAATGAGGGCTGTAGGGTTGTAATATGGTAAAAGTGAGACAGCCTTATCTATCTTCATTATTGTTGTGATGCTAGCTTCCAGAAGATTCACTCATTCCTGTTATTATTGGGGCCAGAACCAGTACAAGGTGACCTAGGAAGCTGTCTAGGGCCGGGTTCTATCTGGGGGGCCTGGACAGCAACAGTACCTTAAAAAGATTTGTTTTATGCATAAAAAGTTTATGTATTGCTTTAAAAAAGTCAGTTTTACATTTAATTTTGCTCCATGGTTTGTTTTTATTTTTTTAAAAAAAACTGCTTTTTCAGTTTAAAAGTCTGTCAAGTTTTTGTTTTATTTCCTGCTTCCTGCTCATACTCCAAGCAGGAGGTGAGTCTACAACACACACACACTCAGACCAGGAGTATGAGATTTGAAAGGCAGGACTACATTCACACGTGTGAGTCAGCAATATGGGAATAAGCTACAACAAGCATGAACAATGGTTTTCCACAGCAGATACTTCTGAGGTTAAAACTAGCATAGTCCTTCTAGTCTTACTTTAATACTGCTTCTGCTTCTTCTCGTGGCTTTTCAACAAGTGCTGTTTCCAGTGACTTTGATCAGTTCCACCGGAAGTTCATGCGGCTTTTCAAACAGCAAACTTTAGTCCTAGAGGGTTAAATCTGTTCCTCCATACTATTATTCCTTTAGTCTTTGCAACAACTGTGTGTGTGTGTGTGTGTGTGTGTGTGTGTGTGTGTGTGTGTGTGTGTGTGTGTGTGTGTGTGTGTGTGTGTGTGTGTGTGTGTGCACGCGTGCGCGCATGTGTGTGTGTGTATCTGTGTGTCTGTGAAATACCCCAAATTGCAGTGGGGGATGTCTAGTTAAGTGACTTTCTGAGAGTCACATAGACTCAAAACCAGTACCATAGCTATGGGAAGTAATAGTCTTAATGCCTCACACCAGCTGCAAAGTCTCCTTCAACTTTCTTTCTTCATTTTTTTGGTAAATTTGTAAGGATTACAATCTGTCAGTGTCAGTCATGGAATTCCTGAGTTTTTTAGCTTGTTATTTGTAGGCACACAGGTGTGAAAAGCAGTGTGTTTGGGCTACAACAGTTTGTCAAGCACAAAGAACAGATTAATAAGGATATGAGCTATTAAGAAGTTGCTTCCTTTAGTACATGGTTTGATTGCCACAGCCTTCATTTGTTCTTTATGAGACTCTTCAAAATGTCTTCATCAGACAGTACTCCTGGGCTTCTGCTGAAAAGGGACACTTGTGTCCGGTGGGCTGCCCAGGCTGTTAGCAAAACTATTACAAATCTATCTTTGTAATTCCTGCACCCTTCACATAGACATTAATTAGTTCTTCACTATATCCTATTTGTGTACAAATCTCAGCATGTCTCTTGAACTTTAATGGGTTGTCAGATGCATTTTCACTCAATGTGAGTTTCAACACAAAAGATGTCTACTGTTTCTCATGCTGTCTGTTTTCAATGTGACAGTATTTTGCTTTGTTTAGAAAATGGATGTCAGTGTCTTTTAAGTAAAATTGAAAGTAAAAGTTTTAAATGAAATCAAAATCTCTGTGATACTTTTAAAAGTAAAGAAGAAAATAATATGTACACTAACAGGTATGAATAGTGTTTATCTTACCTGGGTAGAGACAGCCAGGTAATGGCATATTGGCATTGGAGTGGGCTTGATTCATTACCATGTATTTAGCCCATTTGTCCAAGATCTAGATCTGTTGACTCAAAAGTGTATGCTGCAACAATACAGCATTATAAGCCATTTTTCAAGTAGGTCAGACTTGTACTGAGTGATGCCAGATGGAATAGCTATTTTTGCTGGCAGAGAAGCCGTAGGGAGATCAGAAATGAGATATATGTATCCAGCAAGAATGTGAGCCTCCTCCCTCAAAAAATCTATGTTGTATGCAGTAATAGCTCTGATTTTTGTATTACTTGTGGTTTGTTGAACAAAAGATGCTTGCAACATTTCTATAGATAGTGCAGTGCTGCAGTGGTAATCTTGTCGCCTCACAGCAAGAGGATCTCCAGTTCGATTCTTGGCTAGGGTGCCTCCTGTGTGGAGTCTGCATGTCCTCCCTGCATTCAAGTGGGTTTCCTCCCACATTACAAAGATATGTGTTTGAAGCATTTTTCCCTGGGCCTCTGCTGAAAATTGGCTTTGTTCCAAGTTGCACTTTCCTGGTAAACTAATGTTAAAACAATAAATGCAATTGTTTTGCTATATTTATTGTGCACATTAATTTATCATTATTCCTGGGTTATGTATGTTGCATTTTAGTAATATATATTTTTGCAATCCATTCTTTACAGCCTCCAGCAACTTCAGGGGTGGGGGTGGGGTGACATTTGTCAGGTCATAAAGTCTGCATCATTTGGATTGATAATCAGAACCATCTGAGCTTCATCATCCATTATGAGGTCATTGTTGCATATTACTGTGATACAGTCTTTTACTGAAGATTGAACTGTAAAGGATTTCAGCATTTAGTTAAAAAGTATTAACCTGAAAGCACAGAGGACTAAAGGTCCATCTTATTAACAAGCTGCTTCCTGTGGTAAGAGGTCAAGGTTTGAATCTTTCCATGTCCATGTACCTAATGTGTGACACTGAACAAGTCACTTAGAAAGACACTGGTTTGGAACAACTGGTAATTTGGGTTAGGCTCCTTAATGGTCTCCAAGACTGCATGTCTGGTAACTATGACCCTGTTGTCATTGTTTGCCAGCCATTTCCTATTACATAATTGATCTGTTCCATGAAATGCTATAGCAAAATCACCAGCATGCCAACTTTTTAATGTAACGTGCACAATTTATTCTTCAGGGTCAGCGGGTATTGCACTTGTAGATGAAGCACTGAAATGCAAAGCTGTTTGCCAGCAGGAACTTCTGCATTAGTAATAGATCTCTTTAATGTGCAATTATTCAAATAACTTTTATTTCTGGAGAAATTGTGCATATTGACTTAGCATTTGCTATCAGGTTGTTACTACCGCTTGTGCACTCATACAAACTTTTATTTAAACTGTGTTATGCATGGCTGGATCTTATGGTATTATGACAGTGATCTTTATACAACTTCATGTAATTTATCCAAAGCTTCCAGTTAAATATATATGATTTATTTCTTCATTAAAATAAGGTGTATATAGTCAACTAAGTGGATATAATTGTAGTGGGGTGTGTGTGCATGGGAGGGCTCTTTGTTGATGAAAGTACTTTATGCTGCTATCATCTGGTCATTTTTAAAAAGGCTTTAATCTGGCTTTACAGGGTTAGTATGCATATGAATGTGTTGTGTTTATGAATTAAGCTGGACTACTTGGGAACTGTGTGTTTGTATGAAAGAAATTTGAAATGGGGCTTTGGTTATTATTATTATCATCATCATCATCATCATCATCATTATTATTATTATTATTATTTTGATACAGACATCTATGAAGGCTGCAGTTAACAATGTAGACGTAGTTGCTAGATTTGGGTTACATCTGGATATAAATGTACACATAGTCCGCCACTGGCCAAATGCATTTTCAATGAATGTTAGTTTCACAGGAAAAGAAGTTTACTGTTGCTCATGCTAGGTCTGTTTTCAATGTAAGACTGTTTGTTTTGTTTAGCAAATACCCATCTGTGTTTGTGGTATAAAATTTGGAATAAAGTATTTAAATCCAGTTTATGCAATCATTGTAAAAGTAAAGAAGAAAACAGTACGCACACTGACAGATTTGAACAGTGTTTATAATAACTGGAGAGAGAACACCAAGTAACATGGCATTGGAATGGCTGTGGGGGTGAAGTTCATTCAATATTTTTAACAGACTGAAACTTTTGCAGGGAAGCAACTGTAAAGAAGGGAAAGACCATCCAGTCCTGGTGTCATATTCTTCTCAAGACATTGAATAATTACTGATGATCTGCTAATGAAAAGACAGAACCAAGGAATGTTATAGATAGTCAAGAAGCTTAGGTAGAGATGTGCAGCCCAGAAAACCCTAGTTTAGCAGAATCTAGGTTATCGGGATGTACATGATACCAATCTCAGATAAGCTTTGATTAAAAATCAGATTTTAGAAGCAGTATATACCAAACAACCTGAATCAAGATACTTTTTGTCATTGTCTGTTTTCATGCCCTTTCACCCTTCTGGCCAGGGTTATGCTATACAGTGTAGCTTTAACCTTTTTCTAAACAAAGACTGCCGTGAGTTTTAAACCATCCTGCATATTCAGTGTTTATCATTAATAATAATAAAGGACCATATTCCATCATATTTACTAGGGAGTGATAACAGAGCATACTTGTCAACTGTCCAGATTTTCAAAGAATGCCCAGATTTTTGCCTCCTATATTTGGTTTGTTCCTCATACAAAATTATGTTTTTCTTGTAAATCATTGAAGTCTGAAGTTACTAAATAATTACAGACATTTGAGTTTTAGACGTCATATTCTTGAAAATGCATGCTTACACAACAGCTTATATTCTAGCAACTTTCTAGATTTATAAGAGCAATACTTTAAAATTTGTGGATCTATATTATATAAACAAAAGCTCATTACAGCAAATACGACTACACTGGCACATAAATAATGACACAAAAAAACATCGAATCACCTAAACACCGAAAACTGCCACATCAAATTCTCATGGTTGGCCAACTCTCATAAACTATAGCAGCTAAAGTCACCACATTCATTACATGCACAATACCCATTAACAAAACTACCTACATAAATAAAAAACATATCCACCACACTTCACCTACTTAAAGTACTACCAAAACGATATTTACATAAAAACGCACTTCATCCATTTCAGTCTTGTGGGGGGGGGGTTGTGCCCCCCACACCCCCATAACTATATATACCAACTCTTAGATCACACTACAGTGAGGAAAGAACAAACTTAATGCTACATGCACCACCAGGATTGTGATATTGGCCAAACATAACTGTTCGATCTTTTGCATCTCGAGATATACGTCTTTCGCTATTATGCAATTTCGTTCTTTATGTGTCGTTCAACATGTATTCGCCTAAATGAGCTTTCGGTTATATAATATAGACCGAAATTTGTCCCTATTTTGGGGCCTCTGTTCCTCCATTATTTTTGGCTTTATCCAGATTTCTTGAGCCAGAAGGTTGAGAGGTATGTTTGAAAGGCAGCACAACAACTGATCTGAGTCATCATAGTTTCTATTCCAACTCTGAACCATTTCTCTTGGCTAATTATGTATCCTACAATGGGTATAACACTACTAACTCTCCCAAAGGACATGCAGTTCAACAGCTTAGAATGGATGAAACACCACAAAATTGTTAAATTGTTCCTCCAACCATATTTTAAATATTGGCAGCTTTATAACATAGAAAGGAAACATCTCTTTTCAAGAAGTAGAGGATGGATTCATGACATATTAAGAGTCAACATGACATATTAAGAGTCAACATGCAATAGTCTGTGATAGGAAATGAGTCCACCACAAACAAAGAGGTTATAACATTGTCTAAGTCAGAATAGACACACACACACACACACGTATATATATATATATATATATATATATATATATATATATATATATATATATATATATATATAAACACAAACACACACACACATATATATATATATGGGTCTACTTCTAAATTTCAAAGTTTCAAAACTTCGACTTTCTTATGGTTGAGACATTACATAGCATGGAAAACAACATAACAATGGTCATCTTCTAATCAACAAACATAACAGATACGTAAAGCTCAAGTATGCCATAGTACCAAACAGTCAGAAGACAGCAGCAAGAAGACAATATGCACAAACCTACCTCTCAAAGGAGAATAAACTGTTCCATAATATGATGCAGCCACTGTAAAAGTCAAGTATTGAATGCCTCCAATGACAATCATGGTCCTTATGATTGTTGTTACAAGAAGTCTATATGCACAACCCTTGAGATAAATGTACCTGTCTAGGGAGAACAAACTAACCTATAGTGTGATCTAGCCACTGTAAAAGTCAAGTAGTGAATGTCAGCAGTAATGATCACAGTCCTTATTATTGTTGTTACATAACAATGCTGGAAAAAAAACTTCACCAATAGCACACACACAAACACACAAGCACACACGCGCACACGCACACACATACACATACACACACACGCGCGCACACACACAAACACACACACAAACACACACACACACACACACATTTACATATACACCACATGCACATCTATGGACAATTTAGACTGAACAATGAAACTGATGTGTGACTGTAGCATTGGTATATCAAAATATAGAAGGGTGAAGGATGAAGACCTCCACATGGGGGGGGGGTGCAAGGCAGCAAAAAATAATTTTCTCTTTCTATTGCATTTTTAAGTTATCTTTCTTGGGCATATCTCATGCTTTGGTGAGCAATCTAACATAGGTAAACCTATAATATCATAGCTGCTAAAAGGGGTTCATAGATAGCTACTAGGCATTCAGTCATGGAGACCATTGAGGAGACTGTCACAATTTCCCAATTCCCCCAGAGCACTGTGTGGTTAAATGACTTAGTCAGAGTCATATAGTAGGAAAATAAATGCTGAAAGAATCAAAGCTTGCACTATGGGAAGCAGCTTGTTAGGAGCTCGTACCCTTAATTGATATGTAAGCCATATTGTGTTGTCTTTTAAAACAGGCCACAACGACCAGTGGCATGCTAGACAAAGCAAAGAAAGCCAGTCCTAAGTGTAACCATTATTGCCAAACTGATGTGAGGCAGTAAGGAGAATCACAGAGGTGGTTTGAAACTTCTTTGCTTAAGGAGAAAGCAACTGCCATGAATCTCAAGATATGTTATCTTCTCCCTATTTGCTGCCCAGTCCATATCATCTTCTGGAGAGAGAATGACAATTTAGGTGTTTATTCTCTTTCTAGGTTTGGATATTCCGTGGTGGTGCAGCAGTAGCGTTGTTGCCTCACAGCAAGAGGTTCTCCCATTCGATTCTCAGCTAGTGTACGGTGAGTGCCTTCTGTGTGGAGTCTGCATGTTCTCCCCATGGGTCGAGTGGTGTTACGAAATACATGCGTGAATGGGTGTGCCTTCGTTGAAGGTTGGGCGTCGAGCTGGCAATTCAGCACTGTGAAAATCTACTGCAAATCATTAGCGGACCGGAGTTCCACTGTGGCGACCCCTAACCGGGAAAAGCCGAAAGATAACAACATTCTCTTTCTAGGTTTGGATTCTCAAATGGTCCAGTACATGATGAATATAAAACCTCACTTTAGCAAGATAAAAGAGGAGAGTGTTGATCTTCTGGTTGACATCCGTGTACATAGGCCAGCACAAATGAACTGGGTCAGGCTAGCAGTTTAATAAGCTGACCAGCAAAGACATCCTGAGCTAATTTAATACTGACCATGTTGCAGCTAAAATGTGCTTGTCCACAAATGGCAAGTATGTAAACATTACAAGTTGAGAGTGAAGACTGAAATCTGTTAGCCTCTCTTGTAGTGTCCAAAGCCTACTCCTAATGCATCGAATGATGAGGAATGGAAGGGAAACACTTTTTAAGCTATTTTTGTTAGAAGACAATGTAATTATTATCCTCTCTTTCTGCTTTACTCTACAGACATAAGTGGTTTGTTTGTGCCCTGTTTTCTAAATCATCAGCCTTTTGGAAAAGAAAGGTGTTTTGCTATAGAAAAAAGCTAGGGTGTGACTTCATTGTCTGGACCAGTAGTCCATATCCAGTGTGCCACACTCAAAATCTGAAATCTTAACTGAATTTTGATTCAGCAACTCCAGTATGCTTTTTTAACTTCAGTTCCATCACTGACCTTGGTGATTTTCGATTTGAATGGTCTCAGTAGCTTAAATGGCATTACGTAGCTCAGCTGATTGAGATGAGAACTCCAGTGACATGGGCAGTGCAGGAAATGTCTCGTGTACTTTATTGTCATCAGGTACACTGTCTGACGTAACAGCTAGTTTTTGCAAATAGGTTCATAGGTTCATAGATGTTTACTAGACTAATGAACACAAAAGCCATTTTAAGCCTAGCCATGCATCCTGAATCTCTAACAAGTTCCGATAACCTGGATAAGTGAAATGTGGCTGTCCATACATACACACAGTGGTCTTTTTATCCATTCAGGTGTAATCTCAGGTGTCAGCTGTGTTACTGGCATTTTGTATATCAATTCTGTTAATCTACTGTTGTTTATCAGGTAGGTGTAATAGACATCTATCAGACCATTTTTGCATAGGGTACATAAACAGAGTATGTAGCAAAGAAAATGATGTGAAAAATTAGCAATAACATTCTAAAAACACTGCTGCATAAAGACAAATTAGGAGTTTTTCTTCTTTTCCGCAAACCAATGTACTTATTTGTTTGCAAGACAGTAGTTTAAGAGCATGGTTCCTGCAGTGTCTTTCATATGACATTTCTATGGCAAAAACACCATAGAAAAAGAAGTGGTCACCCTAATTACTGATCTGTTTTTGTTTTTGCATTAGATATAAACGTATAACGACAAACGAAGATGCCTTGCTCCTGGCTTCTGCTTTCTTGGCTAGTTTCCTTAGTGATAACAACAGTCATCTCTACTGACACCACTACTGATATCACAACAACAACTGCAAGCAACAGCTACAGCCCAACTACAGTGGCATCAGCAACATCCTCAACTACTATGGGCAGCACCACTCAGACAACCAATACTTCCATGTCAAATGTGGTAAACAGTGGGATGACTACAGTTACTAGTGCAAACTCAAGTAATACTTCACCTACAGTTACTAGTGGAAACTCAAGTAATAGTACACCTACAGTTACTAGTGGAAACTCAAGTAATAGTACACCTACAGTTACTAGTGGAAACTCAAGTAATAGTACACCTACAGTTACTAGTGGAAACTCAAGTAATAGTACACCTACAGTTACTAGTGGAAACTCAAGTAATATTACAACTTCAGTTGCTGATGGAATCTCAAGTAATATTACAACTTCAGTATCTACTACTTTAACACAGGCAGTCCAGAATGATATCACATCCAAAACATCTTCCAAACCAGCACCAAATAGGGCTTCTCAGGATATCTTACCCCCAGCCCTTTCCTTTTTTTTAGGTTTTGTGCCTCTTCTATGCATTCAACTTGACTGGCTACATTTACATAGTGGCTACTGAGAGACAAAGGACTAAGTCAGAAATAGGTGGCTATATACAGCATTTCTTGGCAAGTGAAACGCAGAAACATACTAGTCATACTGATGTAGCAGAGTAATTCCACTTCTGAAATTATTTTGGTGTTTTCTGTAAACATTTTGCAGAATTCAAACAAAAAATATTCTGTCAGAGACCAGATAATTACATTTTACTGACTGTATAACCCATCACTGATTAGCTTTCAGTTTTGCAGAAAATGAGTTTAGAGTTTATGTAAACTGACAACCATTGTTCATGGCTAATATTCACTGATAACCTGCTAACTTTATGCTTGTAATAGAATTCCACAAAGGTGAGTAAAATTCCCAGGATTCCAAAGGCCCACAGCTATAAAAGAATTTACAAAATTTAAAGAATTTTAAATTAAATATACATATATATTCTTTACAGGACAATTATAAATTGACATACTGTGTATACACATAAGGGAAGGGTTTTCTTTTCTGCCTTTTAATTCATTTTGCAAGAGAAGGTGTTGTAAACAGAAAGGCCAAACACCAGGGATAACTAAGCATCCAGAAAGTGTATTATATTTATTTGGTGCACCACTTTGTAGGACGTAAAAAAATTTTCAGTGCAATAAGGTTCTTGATTATTATTTTTTTCATGTTGTTGTAACAATAAACTTACTTGCAATCACATTTTTTAACTAGCAGGATGAGGGTTCTAGTCTCAGTATGAATGAAAGTCACACCTACAACACTGGAATCTAAGTAAAGCATAAATGGGAGCTGCACTAATATCAGGGTATGCTGTATCGTTTAGAGGCTTTTTCTAAATGTACTGGTACTGTCTTGGTGATTGTAAAAGCACTACAGGTGTTACTCAAAAACAAAAAGTAACTATCCATAGTGTAACTATTAATGTTACTTTCTCTTTGTCAAGTGAAATATCGTTTTAGGTACTTGATTATAAAGGGCATAAAACAATGGTTGAGCGTTATGTAATTTAGGCTGTAAGGGGTGTGAAACTGAAATATCTAAAGCTTATAAAGCTAATTTTAAGGCAGCTACATCACAGTTTTTAAATTCCATGGTTTCTTGGTAAATATTCCCCTTGCCAAAAAAGAGCATGACATTTCTGGCTTGCAGGTTAATGATGGCACCTTTACTGGCCGCTGCCATGTATTTTGCCACTTCAACACCAGTTTTAGCACTGTATGTGTGTAAAGAGGTTTCAGGGAAGGGACTATATAAATGCAAGTAAGGATACTTCACTTACAGGTGTGTTTTGCTGAAGAAAAAGTACATTAAATATTGATTGTGTGTTTGCAAAAATCTAAAAACTATCAGATGACACTTCCTACACAATGTGTCTCCTAGATTTTGTGTTGCCATTTTTCTAATTCTATAGTAAATGAGTTTTGTGCAACTATTACATATTGTTATCATGTAAACTGCAAATAAAAATGAGACATCCATTCTACAAAAACTGTATAAATAGATACTTTGATATAATGAACATTGATTCATGCATTGCTGATTCATTCACATTAATTACTGTTTGTTAACTATCATATCTTTCTTTTCAGAAATGCTGTTGTTTATGTTTAAAAAATTGTATTTTTCTGGGTTTGTTTTTCCAATAACTATGTCCATGGTGTTATCTATAGCACTTTACTTATGAAAAGAAAATCATATCAGAGATACAATAAAATATATTCTGTCATAGCTGAGAATTGTACTGTATAAAAAATAAACTATGAGTGATCGCACAACACCCAGCCTATGCTTCAGTTATGATGCAGAATGATCATTAGATTTCTTTTTACCCTAGTAATTGTTTGCTTTTACTTTCAAATGCTGCTCGTGTTAGAAAAAATAAAAGTGATGCCTTGTAAAGAACAAAATCTGCATCTGATGAAGTCATAACTATACAGGATGGAAGTACACATTCTAAGTTGTACTTTTGTCCTTGTGTAGCTATAAGAAGTTTGGAATAGGGCCTTCAGTTTTCACATATTTTTTGTTTTATTTATTTTTATAATTAACATATTTCTATACAGCAAAATTAAAAACAAAGTAGATTTACTGGTTAAGATCTCATATGACCACATATTAAATTCTCATATCTGCATGTTCTAAAGCAAATATACATTATTATTTATATGGTACATCTTTCAGGTTGTTAATAGACCCAGTAAGCATAAGCACGTTTTCATATGGGACCCTTTTATGTGGGATCCTACCACTGGCCAAAGTGTGTCAAGATGTAAAATAAATAATAAATATACAAACTGAATAGTACGTTTAACAAGCATAAAGAATGGCAGCCATTTGTTTTCTTAATATCTGAGGGCCAAGGCAGTCCAGGCTCATTTTTCAGTGGGCATTACCTGTACATTTGTTCTCTAATCAGGCTGACAATGTATGGTTAGCCATTCTCCAATATACTATTCTATAATCAAAGTACTATGCTATAACTAGTAACATGTACATTACTTACATTGTATTATTTTATATTATACAGAACAAAACCACTTTTTGGAATCCTACTCTGAGTAAAGCTCCATTTTGTTTTTGCTGTATAAAATGAGCAAGATTCAGTGACATAACCCACATTTCATAGAAACAGTACACTGGCAAATGCAGAAAAATGCAGGGAAAGTCAGATCCTAGTTCAGGCAGAACTGCAGAATACAGCTAGTGGAATACACAACAGGAAGGCAGATGCAGAGTGTAAGATCTTGGCTGTTACACTTTATAAATAAAAGAGATGAATATGAGGTGATGCTCTGCTAGACTGCAGACTTTACCTTTGTCAACATACAGTACCAAAAGTGAACCCTAAAGGCAGAAGGTAATCTATTTTGTTGATAATTAAGTGCTTTCATACTTTTAAAGTTCTTCAGAACAGAACACAAGGGAACAGTACTGCCCTTAAAGCATTCATTACTTGTTCTTGTATCTTTCGACTTTTCCCAGTTAAACACCACATTGCTTAAAGTATTACCGAACTGTCAAAACAATAAGATGTTTTATTTCACTTCTCAGTAATAAACAGTCTGTTACCCATTAAGTAGGCACAGTGTATTTCTCATATCTATTTTCTCCATATGGTTTAATTCTTTGTCATTTCTACTCCACAAAGTTGCTGGAACATTCCTAGGAGCATTTATTCCTGGCAGCACTGATGGATCTAGTAAAGACTGCAGGCTAAGGAACAAACATTCAAACTGTTTAAGCAGATCGTCAGACTGAGTATCTCCTAAATCATACTATAACTGGGCATATCCACAATGAAACATCTTGTCATTGTACCAAGATCTAGTGTGTCAAATGAAGCAAAAACCAGTGAAATGTTCACTATATAAACTATGTGGAATTGGATTTCATGTTTTTCTAACATTTACACATAAAGACTTTCTGAACCTTTGGTTTTACATGGCAATTAGAATAAGCAATTTACTCAAGGACAACTTCAGATTGCTTTGTTTCAGACATGGACTTTTGAGCATTTGTGTAAACATTATGTATACTCTTTGTTAAGATCTAGTCTGAGCACCATACTTTAATTATTTTTATACTTTCTTCACATTTGTACATCTCATTGTTAGGTCATTGCTTTTCTGCACTTTTACCTCATGCACCAGTTAACCTGAATGCAGTCTCAATACAAACTGTGCCCTGGCATAAGTAATTTTAGGACTTTACTCCACCATATACAACCATTCATAAACACTGTGTATACGATCATGTCCAAGGCAGTATGGTTTACAGAATAGGTGAGCAGTAATGCTAATCGGGTATGCATGTGGCCAAGCCAATGTCAATTATGAGAAGCCTCTTGTAATGGCTGCAGCTCAAACCTGCAGCAAAACTGTGAAATCCCACCCCAGGCCACACTGAAATTCAAAAACCTGAGGGAAATGATGATAGTGCACAAGCAGCCCCTGTATTCACTGCAAGTGCTTGCACGTAGTTGTATAGTGTTGATGCAATTAACAAAAAGTACACACATAAAGAGATGTACAATGGAAAGGAAAGTAGAACAGAAGGCTGTGGGCGGAGCAGAAGTTACTCTTTAATAACAGAAGAGATGGGCAACATAAAAGTGTTACTGGAGTCACAGAACAAAATAAGTTATAGATGAGAAAGTGAAGAAGGTGCTATGACAACATATGTGTTTTGAAGAATGTAATGCATAGACAGGAGAGGTGGGATACAATAAAGTAACATGATGCAAAAGTCTGCACGAGTCCTGATAAAATCAGAAAATCCAGTAGTACTATATCATGAATGTCATTAAAAAGGGAATATGTTTCCCTTAGGAGAGTCAATCAAGCAATTCAACCCACATGCCAGTACATTTACAGTTTGCTGACAAGGGGAGCCACTGCAACAGTCAATGTAGAAGGGGTCACAGGACACATACACCTGGGAAATGTAGCATATATGTAGATGAACAGCCAAAGAATATCCCTCAAGGGAATTGAACCCATGACTTCCACACTTGAATGGTTTATTGCAGTGCATTTGCAAGGGGATCAAATGTAGAAGTCAGAGTGCAAGGGGTCATAAAATAGCCATATCAGGGAAATATATGACATATGCACATTGCAAACAGAAAAGTTATAAAACAACAAACAAATCCCAGGGTATTTGAAACTCCCAACCAGTGTGTTCACACAGTATGAATCACTGAATAAGTACACTGAACCATCAAAGTAGTTTGAGTAATGACAGTAGCAGTGATTTATTTCATATTGGAATGTGCAGTGAAGCTTAATTTGTTTGTGCAACTGATTAGCGTGTGTGCTACAGATTTTTCTTCATTTTTCCTATGAAATGGATACCATTTCTCTGTGATTACGACTCTCCATCATTGTTGCACTCTGACAATGGTTGCACAATGTATGAGCACAAAAGATGTCTTTGAATTACAGTATGTTCTGTGTCTATTTATTTATTTATTTTTTTTATCATAGCATAGTCTGGAAATTGGCGTATAAGAGAGACTAAGATTACAAGGTGAAACAAACAGAGGGGATAATATAAGGTGAGCAAATATGGAATGAGCAGGTTAGGGACAGGATAATATCCCATATCTCCTAACTTCCTAGCTCAGCAGTGGCATAAGGATCCAGAAAAATATTATGCTAGAAAATGCAGTCCTCCTACTCATAAAGTACACACTCATTATAATATTGAACACATGATGTCATGAAAAGAGAAACCCACATAAATGGTAGTGAACACCTTTG